>NW_026555134.1:10377500-10577500 GCF_021234165.1 Pteronotus mesoamericanus | reverse complement strand
GGTAAAGTACAGAGCCGATAGGTATAGCTAATATTTACAATACGCATAACAGTGAGAGGCACTCAGACGGTGGCTGCATTTCTTCATCGTCTCCCTCTGAATAGGGCCTGCTATACCGAGACAGCCCATGGACCATGCATGGTAGCGCAGTGGCCCATGCTGTGAGAAGACTCAGACATCCTCCTAAAAGGATACTTCCACTCTAAAATGTTAAAAGTTATTAGTAATAATTCGAATGATTCATCTAGACCACTCTTAAACCTATTCCTATTTTGAAATCATGTCGCATCTTGAGATAACAGATTTGAAGTTTCTCTACCAACTGAATCAGACTCCCTCTCTGTTGTAAAAGCGTATCTGTAAGAGTGAAGTCCCACCAGGACCCAACTACAGCCAGCCAAGGAAAACCGTTTAAGTTTACATACTAAATCAAAGACAACTCTTCCTTCTTTCAGGAAGTATAGGAAAGTTCATTTCCTTAGGATGGCGTGTTCCATCACATTCTGATGAGGAGGTAAGTGATGCCCCCACCCCGACAAGAGGAGACAAATGATAGTTTTGTTAGAACAACACTTTTGACATCCCTGTGTTTCCTAAGGAGTTAAGGCTCTGAACGTGTTTATTCAAATCTCTTTCCATAGTTCAGTATTATTATAATAGGCACATCAATTTGACTAATATATCTTAGAAAATAACAGTGTGGAATTTTTAAATTGACTTAAAGAGAAAATATACATATTGCCTAGCACTGTTGGGGAAATGTTCCATAGAAACTCAACATACCTGATATAATTCTAAGAAAAATATCTTTTCTGTGAAAGAAACCAGTAGTTATTTTAATTTAGTTGTAGTTCTTCCTCATATATAGTAATTTAGCCATTAATTTTTCTACGAACTAAATACGCTTTTTCATCCTCAGAGGAAAATGACATTTTAAAGGAAACAGTTTTTATCTCCATGAGACACAATCAAGGATTTTTAGGAAACAAAAAGTGCTGCATTCCAGATCATTTTGACCACCTAGGCTGTTAATTCGTATACAGTTCACTGTCAAAAAAAATTGTATTTACCTCCTAACATCTAATAAATATCAAAACACCTTCTTACAATGTTAGGAGAACATTTTTTTTTTGCTAGAATGGATGTCTAAATGATTTCCAAATATAAATGAGGTCCAAATGATAGAGATTTACAAATGCCAACATGATTCTGAACCAGAAGTGCTTCCATAGGCTTTTTTTAAGAACTGTGCACCGCACTGTAATAATTTCTTTATTTTACTTCAAATATTAAGGGACACTTTGTGAAAAATCCCCCTTTTTCTATAGATAATACAATATCTGGGGTCATATAACCACTAATAATAAGGTAACTATCTGTCAGTGGGAAAACTTGACCTATAGCCTCATAAATATAAAGATTAGTGTGTCATAGTGTGAATTAATAACCTCTATTTTCTAGTCCATTTGGTTGCCATTCTATAAAAATTTAATTGCCCTTCCTTTAGGATTCCATTCTTTTGGCTGATTATCCTTCCTCTGGAACTCATAGTATGACCAATTCATTCAGTACAGATGTCAGTAGACCTTCAAACTCTCCCTGCAAACCACTAGAGTTAACATGCCAATACAAATTGCATATAAGGTTTATTCCATTATTCTTTAGTGTTTACAGATCTACAAGCCCTACAAAATGCTTTCATGTTTCTGAGTTATAGTCACCTATTTGAAATCAGAATTTTAAAAATTCACTAACATACACTGCAATTTTAACTCTTCATAGTTGGATTCCCCCTCCATTAGAGTGCATCTATTATATATTTTTTTATTAAGATGTGAAATCCAACATAAATAACATATAGTCAAACTGAATGGAGGGGATCAATATCCGAAGTTGATTCCTTATCACTTTCTGTATTGTGCATCACTAGAAGTCTTCATCATCCCATTTTAAACCTCTTTTTATATTTATTTATCTTTTTAAAAAGCTTTTATTATTTTCAGACAGAGGGGAAGGGAGGCAGAAAGAGAGGGAGAGAAATATCGATGTGTGGTTGCCACTTACGCGGCCCCTACTGGGGACCTGGCCTGAAACCCAGGCATGTGCCCTGACTGGGAATTGAACTGGTCACTCTTTGGTTCACAGGCTGGTGCGCAATCCACTGAGCCACACCAGCCAGGACTCCACCTCTTTTTAAATGAAGCTAAAATAATACTTACTTTGAAAGCTTCACTTCAATAGTTTGCAAAGCTATGTATGTTAAATGTGAGTGGTTTTTAAATGTAAAAGATTATAAAATTATTTTTGTAAAACTATTACAAAAAGAGTCACAGTAGAAGAAAAGCATGTAGCTGTACTGCACAGTCTGGACAGAAGTTAAAAAGTCAGTGAAGGGAAGAACAAAGCGCTTAGAGAAATAAGAGAAAATATAAGAGAGCATTAGTGTTTCACAAACGAAGAGGAAAACATTTTTGCAGAATGATATTAAATGCAGTACGGTTCTCACCACACATGAAAACACACACACACAACATTCAACCTGGCTGTAGGGGCATTAAGGGATCCTTTCAGAAAGGCCTTTTTCACAGAGACGCATAAGGGAGATCAAATTGGAAAGAATAAAGGAGAAAGTGGCCAGAATAGAAAAAGGGAAGGCCCTAATAAACAAACTCATTAACTTGTCAGCCAAGGGAAAGGAGGAGAAAGAGAAGACAAAGGAGAGCGCTGTCCCGAGGACAGCTCAAACTTAAGGCCGAGTTGAACCTAGATTGAAGGTTCGAGTCCAGGGAGATGAGAAGACTAGAGTCTTTATTACACTAAAACTTTCAGAGCAACATCTTCAATAATTGGAAAGAGATGTCAAAGGCCCAGATGGAGACATTAGCTTTACAAAAAGAGAGAGAACTATTCCTCTGACACTGGTAGAGTAACACCTTGAAGAAAGGGTAGAATTCAGTTGGTCCATAAAAGGGCCAAATCTATATTTTAGGAGCAAAAGTCAGAAAGATTGAGTAATGTGTGGAAGTTAGCATAGTTAGTTCACCCCTAGAAGAACCAGGAATAAGGTCTGGATGCCCTAATCTTCATTACACATCTATCTATATTAAGCCATAGTGTTTAGATAAACAATATCTATTAAGAAAAAGTCGCTTGACAATCTTACCAAAGTTAGAGAAATTCAGTTAGATACTTGTGTATAATTTATTAATAAGTAAAGGGAGGCTTAAATAAATTAGATATGTTGCTAAAAGTAAAGCTGAGTTACATCTTAGAGTTCTTTTTGGCATTTTGAAATTACTTTCAATTGTCAAAGCCAGAGTCAGGTTAATGCTTATATTAGTAATAGAATCATATCCTGATAATTTTGTTTAGAAAACAGTGTTTTTAATGTTTAAAATGTAATTGGCATTTCTATATGTTTTCATTAACTTATGAATGGTTAAATTATTAATTATCTTACTGATTATATTTATGTATGAATTACATGTGCACACACATGCATGTAATGTGAACTGATAATGTGCATAATGTGAATGATCCCCTATGATCACATTTTTGAAATCTTTTTAATATCAATTGAACCATTCAATGGCTGTTGCATACAGATAACATCTTGAGTATTATCAATGTATTTGACAAAATATCTCATATTATCTTTGTGATATTACATGGAGAGTTGGAGTTAGCAGAGTTAGGTGGGTTTATAATTATAATATCAATCACACCCAAAACTATTGGTTATTACTTATTAACAGTCAAACACCACTGATTCCTTAGATATCCCTGTTGTGTTCAGTATTTCAGTCAATTTGGATGAGGATATAAATGGCAAATGTTTCAAGGTTACAAATATTTTTATGATAGATGAGAGAATTGGTATTTCAATTTTATGAGCTTACACAAATAAGCCAAAAACCAAGGTGAAATTTAATAGGAATGAGTGCAAAATTTGGCATATGGCTTCAATCTACTGCATGTTCACAGAATGGAAGATGGGAAGCTTACCATAATTCATGTTGAAATCACTGAGGTTCTCAGCAAACAACTTTAGAGCAAGCTAATGTGATTCAGTTGCCACAGAAGCTAACAAACTTGAAGCTTTTAAATAGAATTATAGAGTCTAGATAACAGAGTTGTAATTTCAAATACCTGGAGGGCTAAGCAGGGAATGAGAGTGAGTAAAACCGACGAGTGGGTTAATAGAGAACGGCGTGACTATATTGAAAACTGAGTACATTCTCTAGTTAAGAGCATTTTTCCCTTTCTTTCTTTTTTTTAAAATGTAAACACTGTGTTTTTTGAAGAACATAAGTGTTCAGGTTGAAATTGAACTGCAATCTGAATTTTCAGATACTGGGTAAGATTCTCTATTAGACTAAGTCATACTGTGTATCTAGATATGGACTTTAAGAATAACACCAAACCCTACATTTAAAAGATATAGAGACCAGGATGAAGGGTATAAAAATATAATTTAGTGAAGAATGGTTAAGGTAATTCAGAACTCTTAGGTTAAGGGATAAGAAAACTTAAGGAAGAGATGAGGTTGTTTTCCTGTACTTGATGCATCTGACATATTAAAAAGAAAGCAATTACTAAAGTCAGAATTCATGTAGAAGGACTTTTACGGTATTTGTCTTTCTAAGATGGGCTTGTTTCACTTCACATAATATTTTCAAAGTCCATTCATGTTACAGCACATGACAGGTGAGACAGATACCAGTCCCTTGGACAGCGTCCCCAGAAGCCAAAACACTGAACGCATACTCCAACTCTTCCCTCCCCAGCCAGAGGCCAGCAGGTGAGGTTTTCTCCCACTTATTCCTCACTGAGGTGGAGGAGGGGGTCTATGACCAGAGAGCATGTGCTAGTCCTAACCTTTGCCTTTGTCCTCTGTAGTCCCCAAACTGGTGGCTTTATTTGTCAATGCTTTGATTCAGGCAACATAGAAACCAGTTCTTCAGGAAGCCACCCTGAAAAGCGAGAAGCTGTGCATACAATCCAGACTCCCTCTCTCCCCAAGGAGGAAACAAGAGCTGGGTGTTTCCTCCCAATTGCTCCATAGTGCAAGGGGGCGGGGAGGAACTGTAGTGAGGGAGTGCCGTGAATTTCTGACTGGGTTTGACCTGGCTAGTGTCCCATTGGCTTGGTCTGTAGGAGCCTCTTAACTGGTTGATTTCTCACAAAGAGAACTGGTCAGTGGCTTTAGGTCAGTGTACCTTCATCAAAAAGGAAGGTCTGGGTCTTTCCATTCCAACATTTTCTTCCATCTCCCCTTGGCTCTTTCTTTTCTTCTTTGAGTAAAATCTTAAACATCATTTTTTGGGACCCTGATATTATTTGGCATTGCCAATGCCCTATTATTCCTAAAAACTCATTTCTATGTGAAAATAAGCAGTCACCTTTACTAGCGACTTGTTTCTGATAATAGTCAATATGATCTGGGGCATGTATGCTGGAAACGTGAACTGTAAATTATTTAGTATCAAGTTTTCCTTCAAAATAATCTATTGAAAGAATTCTCAGAGCTTTACCCATGATATTTATATTTAGTTCAGGTTTAATTCCAGTATATTTAAATGATTGCACAGTTCTATTTCTCTTCTCTGCAGAGCTCTGGGACTGGGTTTATTACCATGGCAACTAGTGTGAGACATCCAATAGAGCCAGCAGAAACGGTTCTCTTACATAAACACAAAAATAAAGTGAACTGAACATTAAGTCATCTGAAGCCCCTTGTACAGGTTTATACTGGAATCCATCTTCTCTGAGGCATCTAAACAAGAGTTTTGGTAGAGTTTGGAGATGAGAGACTAATCCCCAATTATTTCTCCATCATTTGAACTTCTTCTGCTAGAATAATCATCCTTGTGGTCTGGTGATAGTGTGAATAGGAGCATTTTCTCTTTAAAATGGACAATACTAGAAAGCCTCCTGTAACCTGATTAGAGTGAATTGATTCATCTAGTGGATAATGTGAGCTCTCATCACCCCTCTGTTTGGCAAGGGTGGTCTCTAAGTGAAGCGACTGAATGGACAGCACACTGACATTTGCTGAACATAGCCGTGGAAAGAAGAAAATGAACAAATTACCGTATTTGCCTGGGGAGTGTAGACAATTGCACCAAGATCATAATTTAGCAAGTAGACATACCCTTTCTTTTTCCTTCCATAACACTCTCATCACAGAGAACATGATTCAGTATAGACCCTCATATACTTAGTTACATTCCTACGAATATGGGAACTACTAAATGAACTGCAAGGTCTTTAAACTGCATACTAATTTTTAAAGAGAACATTGGCAAAGTGTTCTAAAATTTTGACCTTTCCTACACTGTTAAACCAGCTACATTTAGCTGAACTGATGGGGAACAAGCTTTCCCCAGGCAACTTAGTCAGGATGTATCTTTATAGTCTTTAAAAATTCAGTAATGTCCTCCGATGCTTTGTGGAATGGTGAGAAAAATTAAAATGTCAGAGAAAGGAAAACTGCCAACCAGAGAGGGAATAGTTTCAATGTGTCCTGGATCATTGAGTGAAGCCTTGGGCATGCGGAGTTGTCAGCTATACAGATCGTTATGCAATAATGAAGCTTCCTAAATCAAGGAAGAAAAATCTATAAGATATGACTAATCACGCCATGAGTGACTTATAACACATCCGTACAGTGTTATTTATTGTTAATTTATTCACATTCAGCATTTATTTAATATCTAGTATTTTAGAAGCCATTTAAATGGCTATGTTTGAGTGAAAGGTTCATAAAGGGCCTATTCAGATATTATTAACATAAATATATTAGTAATAACATAGTATGTATATGTGTATGTATGACTATATATACTCTATAAAATATTTGAAAGATATAAAATATATGTACATATGTATTTGTACATAGAAATCTAGAATTATATATATATATATATAATCATATATACAAAACTTGAAGTATATACATATTTCTGCCTGCGTGGAAATATGTGATATATAGGAAGCTATGGCAGAGAAATCATTAGCTATAGGAAAAGTAATGAAATAAGTATGGAGAACTATCATAAATAAGTAAAAATCTATTCAATAGAATATCAGTAAAGAAAGCATGCTGTATTATTGCTGAAAACAAGCAGTAACTGGAGCAAAATGTAACTTTAATGAAATAGTATTTAATGTAGTTCTCTAGGAAAGCTGTTATATATGGCTCCTTTTTATTTGTATTTCAATCAGTGTTTTTATATGTAAATTTAAATGGGTGATTCTTATGCCACAGAGGGCGTTGAAAAAAGTTGCTGCCTTTAAAAATATAATCTAACTTACTGTAATTCTTTGGTAATTGTAATTATTTTATAGTAAGTCATATGTGTGATCATATATGATCACAAATTATATACATATAAAGAGAAAACTTCAAACTATTCCTTACGCTTAGGTAAAGAAAATCTGCATTAATACTATTTATCACTTATACAATTTGTAAACTCTGAAAACTCTATAATATAGGGTAACAACAATACAGTTCATGGATTATTATCAGACCACATTTATCTTCTGAGAATGGAATAATTAACTTCATTAAATAAGAAGGGGAACACCTTTATTCTTTTCATGGTTTAGAATAGCTTCCTTCCAAAGGCAGCATATCTAAATCAGGTCACTTATTCGAAGGATACACATTGTCCCTCATCCTCCCGGTAAAGAAAACCTGAAGAAATAAATGATTGTAGTGTGGGGGATTTAGGAGAGGCATGAGGAAGCACTTTCTTCTGTAAGTTAATAATTGAGCCTCGTGGATTGACAGGCCAATGATAGGCTTCTATATAGAAGTCATTTCCTATCCTTCACATCTAAGTTTCTGTAGGAACACAATGCTTACAGGTCCTCTGAAATCATTTTCTACTCAGACTCATCTAAGTTCTGCCCTCTTTTATTGAGAGAAGGAAGTATCAAAAATGTGAAATCTAAAAATAGTGGTTTATAATTGAAAGCCTAATTCTTTCTTAATTATAGGTATGCTACAGTGGTGCTCTATAATTAGGGACGATCAGCAGCTCCAAAGTGAGTCAGGCTTTATCATTCACTCTGTACAAGGATGTATACAGGCTGCACATCAGCAAATCTGGAAAATGAAAGTGCAGGGTCTTCCTCCTCATACCACTTGGTGGTTACAAGACTGTCCTCCGTTTACTCTCTCTTTAGCAGAAACACAGTAAGTGTTCCACTCCCGTGACTGTTTCACTGATTATCACTGATGGAATGCTTCTAAGTTAAAAAAAATTAAAAAATTAAATGACAATCCTAAAGCTAACACACACTCACTGAATTCACTAAAACAATATTAATATGACAGTTTATTAAATTATTTAACTGATATATGAAAATACATTAGGCTTAAACTGAGTAAATGACATCACCTTAGGACCAAAGAGATAGATCTCTATAGACAAGATGAAATATTCATTCATACTTTGATATAAGTAAGGTGCTTTCATTCCCCCAAAAGAAATAACTTTAGAACACATTAATATTGAGACAAAAAACTATAATTCAGAATTCTGTTTTAAAACTGGACATTTAATACCTCAATGGTCTTAAAAATTATTTTTTCATTCTTTTACTAGTTATATATCCTTAAAATGTAGCTAATGATCTAGTTTCTCAAATCAAATTCTCCAATGGCTAAATCCAAAGCTCTTGCTGTAGTAAAAACAGAAACTTGGCTTGATAAACTCTGTGATAGTAGAAAAGTTTATAAAAGATGAGAAACAAAATCCCTAGTTGTAAACAGCATGTAAGAAGGAAAAAGCTATCAATAGAGCCAAGATAAGCCATAGTAGGAAACATAAAATAACTATTAGAGCTTTGAATATTAGCAAATGGTAAAAGTAGTGAAAGTTTTTTCTTCTACATGTAATTGGCTGCCTTGAATCTGAACACAAGCATTGCAGATAGCCAGAGGACAAAATACAGTTCGTGTCTTCTCTGGTCAGCCTGCTCCATCTATGCATCTACTTTCCTGGCAGGTTGGACACCACGATCAGCAGTCTGCCAGCTTTCATCCTGTCTTGAATCCACCTTACAGGAGCCCCAAATGTGCCTAGAGATAAGAGACATTTAGGAGAGAGGATGACCCAGGCTCTGTGGTGAATGTTAATTTTAGGAACAGAAGCTAGGCAAATAGCCTTTGCAACACTTTCCACTAGAAACTTAGAAATTCAGCCACCGCGGAAGCTCAGAAAAGGTTGCTGCCTTTAAAAGTATAGTTTCAATTACTGTAATTCTTTGGTAATTATGAATCTTATATAGTATATCATATATACGATCAGAAATGATCATAAATCATATATATGTGTGTATACACACACACACACACACACACACAGAAAATTTCAAACTAGTCCTTCAATTCAGGCCAAAGGACAAAGATATCCTTTAAAATTTAAGTGAAGAAATGTTAATGAAAATCAATTATATTTTGCTTTTATAATGTCTATGAATTAGGTTTATCTTATTCAATATTTTATATAGTAGTCTGTAAAGAGAAATTATTTTTTTAAAAAGATAATCTATTTTTCAATCTTCATATACTAATTCAAGACACTCTACGTGAAAAGGTTGGAGACTTGATGGATACAGTTGGAAAGCCACAGAATCATAGAAAATATTCTTAGGAGACAAGCAACAAAATTAAGATTGTCCTCACTGTTATCATCATGGCACCCAATTATCAAAAATTAATACAGTTAACAAAGTTACTCATCATTACTCATAATTTATCAGCTCCACTTTAATCCACCTTAAAAAAACAAACCTTTTACATACATAATTTTCCAAATCACAACCATGTTATATTCAGTAGAGGTTTTAACATGGCAAGCACTTATTCACTTTGGTGACGTGTGCTATTATCTTAGCTTCCCTTTACTGGTACAAACAATAAATAATATTGACTTAGTACTTTTGAGCTCATATGCTCATTCTCTAGAAAAGGAGAAGCTGACCAGAGTGGTTTATGCATTGAAACTTAGCCACAGTTGATTCGACCATTTCTTTTGAAGGTATGTTGGCATGTTGGCAGGGACGATGAAGCCCTGGCTGAATTTCTACCTTGATAATTCTCTTAACAGTGAATAAACAAACACAACAGAGCATTTGGCAGCAGGATAAATCCAGAGACCTTTCTCTTCAAGGAAAAATAGTATATGCAACGACTCCTTTAGCAGTAAGTGGCCTCTGCACACTTAACAGCTACCTGAATTTGGACAAATCCTCAAATTTATCTGAGCTTCAGTTTAACAATACATAGCATAAGGACAGAAATGATCACTCAGAGAAAAATATTTTGGGTTTCAAGGAGATAATGCATGAGAAATTGCTTTGGGAAGCTACGCTTATTTAAGTTATCAGTTTACCTAAATACTCAACATAACTTTTCTAATACTCTGGGGAAGGGAAGCTCCACATTCCATATATTATGTCACATACATATATTCATACACACACACACACACACACACACACATTATAGAACCATGGTATCTATGGAATTAGTGCACTGAAATACCAGAATACATGAGTAGCAGCATTCTTTTGCCCACAATCATCTAGCTTTCTCATTCTGTCTACTACAGAATTGCACATTTTGGCATCTTAGTAATTGCAGCATGCTTCTATGATTGACTGAAATAAGATACACTGAAAAGCTCTGGGAACTTGAATGTGCCATAGTTGAGAGTAGTTGGTACTATTGTTGTCTAGACAAGCTAATGACAGTAACTCTCAACAGGTGTATACTCACCTGGAAGAGAATGTCTGGAAGGAATTAAGATTATTTTAACCATGTAAGTAGTTCTAAGTAAACCATAAACCACAATATAACAGGCTCCTGCCTCATTCACAGATCTCATTCGCTTCAAGAGGTAGGAAGGCTAGTAAAATATGTAAATTAAAGCAAGCCCTATGGGAATGGAAATATAAAAAATGCTTTGAAATACACTTCTTATTAAGAATCATGCAATATTCTAATTTATTTCAATAGATTCATTGTTATGATCAAGTTAAAGCACTAGCTTATATTAATAGGATTTAAACACATATAACCTATATGTTTGGAAGAGAGAGTAAACCTGTATTACAGCATTCATACATAGAACTGCATTGACGTTAAAGTAGCTGCACTTAAGTTGCAGTGCCTAATGAAAGCATTAACCTTCTATACGCCCCACATCCAGGTTATTATCTGTTAGCTGCGACTGCCCGTGGGCCACCTATTTCTCCCAACATATCTTCAGCCCAGCTGAAGTTATTGGGAAAAAGAGACAAGGGACCCATGTAGGATGAGACAGTCTTCAAAATGAAATCTACTACTTCAACTAAAAATTGAAGTCCTCATCCTAATTCTGAAATAAACTGGCCTAGACCTCACTCAGACAAACTCATATACATTTAAAGATATTTGTGTATTACCAGAGATCACCATATGTATGTTTGCTTAAGGCCTTAGTTTATCAGCTAAGTATTAGTATTTAAACATTTTAATAGGATGAGTTCATACGCAGAGATAATGGTATAATGAAATAAATTTTTACCAATAGGAGGTTATTGGCCTTGTCCTATAAATACAGACCACGAGGCCACCACTTTTTTTTTTTTTTTTTTTTTTTTTCCCCTTTTGGGGGATAGAGAAAAAAAAGGGAGGGGGGGGGGGGGGGGGGGGGGGGGGGGGGGGGGGAGGGGCCCACTTTTTAAAAATTAAAATATGCTATAACTTTGGTATGCATTTTAAAAAGTTGAAGGACTTTATTATTAGTCTTTTCTTGGAGGGTTTGACAGAAAATTCAGAATTTTCACATATAAACATAATCTGTTTCCTGACAGGGAATTAACATAACCAATTTAGAAGTGAGTCTTCAACTGAAAACTATGTACAATAAATGACAGTATTCCTTATTTAAAATCAAACAAAAAATACCATTTTGTTTTAAAAATAATTCCAATCTATACTTAACTTTGCTTCAATTTTCTTCCAAAATTGCAATCAAAGTTTATAAAACTAAGATTTCATAGCAATATTATATTTTTATCCCAAGGAGTGAGGAATCAGAAGATAGATAGGGGTAGGCTTAAGGACATGGGGGAAAGCGGGGGACAGAGACACATCGGAATGGAAATAGAGACAGAGGTGGTCGTCACTTACCCACACACTGTGGGAGGAGGCAAAGGGGGACAAAGTTTACATAGGTGAAATTTTAAAAACCAAGGCAGAAGTTACAAAGTAGAATCTCTTACCCTGAAAAACTCTTTAGTGGAGCCAGAGTCTAATGTTCCGTAAGCAATTTCTGTTTGCTTAGAAAGATCCTCAGCACTTTCGATGGGAGACACCATCCTCTCTACTGTCAGGAAGGCAGCTAAGTTAGCCGTGTAGGAGGAGATTATGATCAGGGTAAAGAACCACCACACACCTCCAACAATGCGCCCAGAGAGGGATCTAATAACAAGTATGAAATGGATTCGTAAAGTGAAATGAATGACCTAATAAAAAAACAAGTTAGCAGCAGTATGCAAATATTCACTTATAAAGGAATATTTTACTTTATATTTTTCAATGTATCTTCTACTTAAAGAAACTGGAAGCTAATAAACATTTTGGGCAAAGAGTACAGATTAGCTAGATTTGATGAGATAACCAGAAGTGAAAACTTCAGATTCCTGAGATTCTTTCATACCTATAATGCCCAAATGGTTGACTGTATGAAATCTCATAACAAAACAGTTTCAAGAAATGTGCATATAATCCAGCCAATGCTCATACTACTTTATCTACATGAACAAGAGATCTAAGTTCATCAGTAATACACAGAACAATGTGGACAAACAAAACCAAATATTAAAAATTAAAGAGTATGCACTACTTATATAGCTTTAAACCCTGAAGAAAACCTTTAATTCAACCAATGAAGTTCCAATATCCTCAAAAACAGGTCCAATATTTCATTAGGTTTTTGTGTGTACCAAAACCTGTATTTTAATGCAGTATAGGAAAGAAGATGAGAAAAAAATGATACTATAAACATGGGTATGAAACAAAATATAACCCTTAATGAATAAAAATCAGATGCTTTATGCATGGACTGTTAGCACCCTGTTCCTCTGTGCCTCCTGCTTAAGAAAAAAAGAAAACTCAAGGAAAGCAAATTAGACACTTAAATTTTTGACAAGATATAAATTCCTAGTTTGAAATATACAAAATAATAATATTTATATGGCTATAAGTTCTTACATAAAATATTTTTTAAAAGCTTAATAGAGTCCCAATAATTTATTTTAAACCCTGGGTAGATAAATATAAATACCTACATATAGAAATAGATGTATACTATGTTATTTTAAAAGATTTGATGGGATTCTACATGTAAAGGCATTTGAGTAATATTAACAAACAAATATAACTTTTTTTCTTTCTTGTCAGTAACTCTGCTATGTCTAAAATTTAGACTTGCTACAGTGAAGAAGTAACATTTTTAAAATTTAAATCATAATTGGTAATTCAAACTTCCTCACAATTAAAAGTAAGAAATATACTTTCTGATGAATCACAGATCGATCCTACATCAAATTATTGGGTAATATCTGTAGAATAAACTACCCAAGCAGTCAAGACAAAGAGGGGAAGGTAATTTAAAAGTTCAGAATAAAATAAAATTTTAGATTAAAAAAAATCTGTTGCTAAAATAAAAGAGAAAAAGAGAGAGGGAACAAGCAGTGAGAGACAAAAAGAATGGAATTGAGCCTTTATCAGAGTCTCTAAGAGATGCAAAGAATTAAATAAATGTGACAGGATGAAAAAAATTAGACACCTCTCACTTGTATTCTCAAAAAGGATATTAAATACATTTTTAATTTGGGAAACCCTTTATGTAGACATAGCTACTCTCAAAATGTTCACTATATATTCCACAACAATGGAAGGTATCATTATATGGCATGTATCCTGTATTTAAGAGGGTACATTCAGTACCTGACTGCTCAAACCCCTTCAAACAAAATTGATTACATGGTAATCGCTTTTTTAACACTATACATTGCATATCCATTTCAATATATTTGAAGATCATTTTTGGAAGTCATTCTGTTCCAACTGTACAATAGACGCAAGTTAAAGGCATAAGTTGTTCTCTAATTCAGTGCTTAAATCACATTTAATGAGATTAAATATACTAATTTATTTAAAGCATACAGGATAAAAAATTTATTGGACATATACATCACTCAAAACAGAAAATTCTTGATAATTTCATTATTTACTTGTTAATGTTTTCAAAGATCAATTGATGCTTTTGAAAGAGTTCCAGAGAAATTTTATGCAGAGGGGCAAATTTAATTTTGTTTTATGGTAACAGACAAATACAGTTTTTCTAATTAAATACAAAACTATCACCATTCAGTATCTGCACTAAAGGAGCAAATAAATGGATGTTTTCTAACATTTATTTTTATTCTCTATTAGTTATTTTAAAATGACATTTTGTTTTAGGCATTTGAGTCCTTTATAGCTGTTAGGGGAAAAAAACAGAAGCAAGCAGGAGAAGAAAAGTCAGTTTCCAAGTATTTTGCTCATAATTTCTGTGGTTCTATCTAGTCTTCAGAAAATTATAGTGACTATATTCTAAATTTTATTTCAAGCAAGTGAGCATTCGATTCAATAAATCATTCTAGATTAAATTTTAAATTTTTTATTAATAATAATATAGTTCCATGTCATATTTTATTTGGAAAGAGATGATAAATATCTTTTAAAATATTTAAAGAGCATCTCTAACATGATATGTGCATTTCATGCATCATTATTATTATTTTAAATACTAAACTTCTCTATTCTAAACTGAGGTAAGCAATGATCATTTCATTTTAAATAAAGAGTTTAGTTAACTAAAAATCATTAAGTTTGCAAATATTATGTAATATGTTCAATTTTTAAATGCACATTTAACATAAAATGAAAGAAATGTGCTTAAAATTTTTAATAAAGTGGATTTGCCCACATATATTCACTCATATGTATTTTATGGCCAAAAAAAATCATTTGATAACAAGGAAAAAAATGCAGTATCTAAAACCTATTTATCTTACCAGAGAATAAAAATTATTACATGTGAAATTGTAGTAAAATCACATGAAAAAGATCATGTTTTAGGAAGCAGGCTTGTTGAAAATTAGAATTTGTCTTATATGTCCTGGTGAGCCCTGGAGTAACATAGGTTGTTAAAAATGCCCTGTGCTCTAGCCCCCAGGCGTAAATATGTTTTATGCTTCTTAACAAGCACTAGACATAAGAACAACTACCTTCAGAGGCATGATGAACAAGGAGCAGGGTCCTTCTATGGGAACCAGGTCAATATATCCTACTCCATAGTAAGCCCCATACACTTCTCCTTACTCACTCAAAAGGCATAGTTTATGTCATTCTATGATAATTGCCTTATGTCTCAGGAATAGGGTAACATTATACTTCAGTAGCCTTCTTACTAAAGATGAATTATTCTGTTATTATTTATGGACCAGAAAGTTCTCTGAGATCCCAATTTGGTATCTTTCTTCCTCATTATTAGGAACTTCTCTTTACATCTTTAACTTAAATCAGATAAACTAAATATAGAGATAAAACTATGAATCCTACACATCTTGACAGAGATTATCAGAATTTTATTTATACATACATATGCCATAAAAATACCATTGGCATATTTCTAATTCAGTGTAGCTCCATAGAAAAGCCAAAGGAAATATGATTGTTTTGGTCCATATAATTCATAAAAATTTGACCTATCAGAGAAGAGATTGATAATTTCTGGGTATATTATATATTTTCTTTTTCTTACTTGGTGGAGTATATAATAAAAATTGAAAAAGAGACAAATTTTTGAGCTTCTCAGATATTTTTTAAATTAACCACTTATTTTCCCCCAAAGTGCCCAAAATTTTAAAATATTATGAAATAGTATTAGAAAAGTCTACCCTTTTTCCAGTTATCAAAATATTCCATAGAATCAAAAGAGGGTACTTGAACTCAAATTAAAATATGCCAACAGATAGATTATCATTTAGGCTTTAAATATGAAAGCAATCACACTAGAAATGGAATGATTTATTCTTCAGAAGGGCAAGATATGACTCACTCTTATTCATGTATATAACATGAACAAAAGCAATGTGAGTTTTGTGATATATTTAGGCATTTAGCATAGGAATTTACGTATCATAATGAGAAGAGAGGTGTATGAATTTTTTCCATGACGTATGCATTATCATTCAACATGGCACAAGCTTTTATAACAATCAGCCATTATTGTTATCCAACCATTACCAGATATTTGTAAAACATATTTATAATGTCCTTTTAATCCAGCAACCTAACCTTAAAAAAAACAATTTTATAATTTCTCCCATGCCATTTCCATGAGCTAATGATGGGAAAATAAAAGAGATGGGATGTGTACCAATGAAGATTTTTTTAAAACAAGCTCTTGCTTTTGTAGTTAATAGGTAATATTGCCCATTTTCCCATATACAGGTCTGTGGATCAACACAGATGACTGTAAAATGAGAATATGCAGCAAAAACACGGTACCCCTCCAAGAAGGCATGGAATGATAGGAACCTTATGCATTTTATAGCCTCTCCATGGTGTGTATAATTTCACCAGGGAAATATAAGGTCAATATTCAAAGAACATTGCTCAAATATTTCACAGGCTTACGCCGAGTTTAAGTACCTGTCCTTGAGCCTTAAACTGCTTGGACAGGTCATCGGCAGCTGGTTATTTCTTTAGAGTGAATTCATAAACACCATGAATGTCCACTTGAGACCTAAAATGCACAAAGTTGAAGCAGGTGAGTAACCAACCTTGGCGAAATATCGCATCCTTGCTGCATAAAGGCACCCAAGGAAAACCAGAGACTATTAAAAATCCCAAATTCATTAGTTGATTCACTACTTTGTGTTTCTCTTCCATCTTCAAACTCCTCAGTGTGCCACTCGTAGGGGCTAAATCTGCTGACCAGGAATAAAACTACACTGACCCCAATGTAGGCAAAAACAATGCACATCCAGATCTCATAGGCTAAAGGATCAAGAAATGAAAACACTCCTGGTTTGGACTTCTGAGGCTTCTTGATCATGATAGAGATCCCGAGGCTCATAAAGGGCTTTGAGAAGTCAATCACCTCTTCTCTCACAAGGGTAATAGTTAATGGAGCAATTGCAATATCAGCTTTCTGTAAGGGAAACAAAGGACAGTAATAGTACCTGAAGTCATGGTTAGAAAGGAATCATGGTTCATTATTGGATTAAAAGGGAAGGAAAAGAAATCAAGGAAAAGGCCATAATTATTTCCCTAGTAGAGTCCCAGTAAAGAATAAATGAAAAAACCAGTTTGTTCCCTGGATATCCCTCCTTTTGATAAACATAGAGTAGACCCATTTGGTTGGTTATGATAATTCCATCTTTACATTGCATCTATGCCTTTGCAGAGTTAGAACAACATGTATGGCCCAGATGCTTCCAGACAGATGAAATGTCTGTCTCACCTAATCTGCATGTTTGCTTCTGACTTCATCTTTAATCTTCAAATGCTTACAAAGAAAAAAGATAGTATTCCTAGAGTAATGTGGGAAACCAACAACACTAAGGTACTTTGCAAGGTGGGGAGGCATTCTGTCAAAAACAGTTATAACTGAATCACTGTCTATGGGAAGGGCTATACTTACCCCATACACAAGTTCTCCAACCATCCCATTCCAAATTTTCGTGTCTGCATCCCTGGCCCCATACTTGCCATCCCCAACAATTGTCAGCTTGTACTTGAACCCACAATGTTTGGCGATTTCTGCAGCCAAGTCAACACAGTAGCCCTCATAACGCTCATTGCCTTCAAGCATTTCATGATTTTTCTTCATCATAACATATGGTGATTCCTATACAGAAAGACAGTGCTTTAGTTGATAGAAATAGCTTTGTTAATTATTTATTCTCTGAATCAAATCATCTGGTTTAATAATTACCTGTAAGCAAGTGACATTGTAAAATATAGGTGGAAAAATTAATCACGATCCTTCTGAAAAAAAGTCCTCAAATATCTATCAGTATATTTCATTAACATGGCTTATACCTAACCATACCAAAGTAAACAAGAGACTCAAAAGCACATATTGTTAGCATGTCCCTTGTCATGTCTCTAATTCCTAGGATTTAAAGATGAAGAATTTAGCTCAACAGCTGATTAATTCAACTCTGGACCCACCATGCTCTTATTCTATGTTAAGTCTATACCAAACCCAGGAACCACATTCACCCCAAACACTGGTTTGCTACTGCTTCAAACAGAGAATTCATATAGAAGTCAGGTTGGCCAGTGCCGTACAGGCTGAAAAGATCTTTGCCATGGTGAATTTCTGATTCTGTCCTTTCAGACTTTAGGCCTCACTTCATTAGTGAGATATAATGTCCTGGCATGATGCTACAAGGTTAGCTAGAGAGTAGCTTCCATCTGTAAACATAAGAAATAGGAAGCATGAAAAAAAAATTCAACACAGCCCAATACTTTCCACTGAAAAGTAGCACCGAGGGTATGTGGAGTCTCAGTGAGACAGTTCTTCTCAATGGCATGATTGAGGCAAAAATCCTCAGATGTCTACCTCAGACTTCTAGAGGTGCTTCTACATGCCAACCAATGTTTTTATCCAAATGCTTGTTAGCCTTTCTACATTTCCTCCTCAGTATTGTTAGGATAATGATTCCCACAAAATACTTCATCACTGCTTAGCAAAATAAAATAAAATTGTTTTGTCGCAAATTATGAACTTTTAGTGAACCCTATTTCTTCTATTTCCTTTCACCAACAGCTTGCCATGATGATCTTATCTCCCTTCCATCTTTTCAAAACCCAGATGTTCAAGATCCGGTTCAATTTATCTTATGCATCAATACACATTTATGCAGCACAGGCTAGGTGCCTACTACCATGTTGAGACTTGGGGTTAAAAAGAAGAGTGATCATCCTTGCCTTTCAGGCATTCATCTTTTATTATGAAGAAAGAGAAGCTGGCAACAGTATTAAAATGTAACAAATGTAAAAGTAAAAGGTACCCACAATGGTATGGGAATGGACAGGGGAAGCCCCCGCACAATGATGAGGAATGCTCTTTAAGATCTTCTCCAGTTGTTCCCCTGTGTATGCACTGGATTATGAATTAATCTGTCAAACTAAATATCGGTCTTGAAGAGGTAAGGAATGTTTTTTAATGCTTCGGCTAGTGTTTGTGTAGTCCTTTTGACAGAGTACATATTCAGTAAATGATTAAAACATGGCAAAAGTGATTCTGTAATACCTATTGCCCTAAAACATAAACAGCAATTCTAGTTGGTACATACTTTCTGTAAACAAATAAAATAAAAGATAGGCACAGGTAGCTAATTACCAAAATTGTAGTGACAACAACAGTCTTATTCTCAAGGCCAGAGGTATCATTTCCAGAAGGTAGCTCGGTAAGAGTAACAACCATTTTGTCCACTTCACTCCAGTATCCAATCTGAAATAGGTTACAGAAGGCAGGCACATGGATAAATGGCCTGTTTATTAGCAATGCATTTCATTATTTTCTAACCCATGTCTGAATCTGAAATTATACCTATATTACCTAGGCTTCTAAACAGCGATGTGTCTTTGATATACGTGAATCTAAAGGAATAGAAAGGGACTATAAAAACAAAACAAACAAAAATAATTCTTAAACATGGTTTTTCTCTTTGTGTTCACTTGTCCCATTCTCCAAGGATCATTTGTTTGGGAGTGATCCTACAGAAACAGAACTAAAGTCCAAAAAAAGAGCAGTTTAGTCATAAAACTTAAAAGATGTTGAACACTTACATGAATATTTGTGTCACCTATGTTTTGTCTTCTGAACCATGAACTTTCAGCAATAGTTCTTTTTCTTCTCATTAAACTCTTTTTCTACCTTGGTCTAGAAAAAGGTATGTTTCTATGTACAGTTCTAATCCCTGGGCAGTTTACATGTCAGTGTCACCAAAAATAAATAGATTTAATTTTTAAAAAAATATTCAAAAATATGTCAGGGTCTGGAATTTGTACAGACCCTGTCTCTGTGAAAACACATCTTCAGGACTCTTTGGAAGACGAAGTGATGGGTTAGCTAACTCACCTTCTCACGCAGACAGAACTGCCTCTAAATTACTAATGATTTACCTTCCGGGGCCCGTTAGTTTTGAGCTCCATGATATTAATTGTATAGTTTATTCTTTTTCCATTCTGGTCAAACTTTATGTTTCCTGAGAGACCTTCAACCTGAACCTAATGAGGAATGGGAAAGAAAAATAGTTACAAATTTACTGCAAGAAAACTACATTTATGTTTTTTTTTCTTTTCAGTCTTCAACCTACTTTTGTGTAGGGAGGAAATAATATTCCTTTTATATTAAACATAAGGAATAAATCAAAGATGACTAATTATGCAGGAAAAAAAGGTAGCCATTGTCAAATCACACAAACAATCAGGTTGAGTGACTGACCTGTTTGAGGGCTCTTTCTATTTCTACACCTTGGCCCCAGGGGACTGCTGGGTTGGCCAGACAGTCTCCTGCATTCCCCCTTCGGGAGATTTCGATTCTCTGCTTCCGTAGGTTGCGGAAAGCTTCAGTCATCACTTGAACAGCATCATAGGTCAGAGCAGAAGTATACTGAAAAGTATCACATATATTTCATGAGAATGGGAGAAAATCAAACTCATTCCACACTGGCAGTGAAGACTGCCGTTGTCCAATATACAATACCGTATCAAATCCAGGAATTTGGACACTATCTCTACATCTAGAAACTAAAGAATCTAAGAGAAGCAGTATTGAATATTGGGACTATGGAAGATATTTTTGACTCTCAACATTTTCTGTTATGTTAATATGGCAGTTATTTCAGGTGAAACCGTTTATAATAAGTATGTCGATGTTTTTGTCTGTTTCTAACTAGCTTCTCATTAAAGCATCACTTTATGGCCTGATCTGGTGATACAGAAAATTATCAAACCAATCAATGACTATTCCCCCACTGTCTTATGAGAAACTTATTTGGCAATAAGAAAAAATATATATATACTGATCAGACAGTCCCTCATCTCTAGTCAACCCTAGCGATGCTTATGTAGATCTATAATGAACTTTGGAATGTTTGTTTTTAACTTCTGAATGTTTACAGTAATCAAGTTGAAGAACTACCAAGCTTCATAATTTCTATGCTCCCTTCATGCTTCAACAGTCTATGATAATATTAGTTCTAACAGATCAAGATTTGGCCATATAAAGGGAGGGTGCGGCACTGCTCAGGTATGTGAGAGAAAAATGGCGCCCATCCAAGGACCACGCAAGTAAGTTTCTTGCAGATTCTGTCAGGAGCCTGATCTCAGCAGGGCGTAGCCACCAGTAGTGGGGATCATAGGAGCCCGAACTCAGCAGGGTGCGGACACTGGTAGCTGGGATCATGGGGCTAGTAGATCTCCCGTGATGGGGAGGTGTTGGTCAGGCTTGCGCCAAAGTGGAGGGAGTAGTCCCTGCTCCAGAATCATACAACTCAACTACAGATTCTACCTAGACCTTGGCAGGACAGAGCCACTAGGAGTCAAAACTGTGGGCTGCCAGGAGCCTGCAGAGTGGCGCTAGTATATCTCCCATGAGAGGGAGACACCCGTCAGTTCATGGGAAAGTAAGGGGAATAGCCCCCCCCCCCCCCAAGCCAACACAACTCAGACACTGACATCCCGAGTCTGACCAGACCTCTACACCTGGGCAGCTGGCTCCTTAGCATGGTGAAAGCTCCACAGAATGGGGCTACAGGAAGTCCAGAGGTAGAGCTATTGCTTCTCCACAGGCTAATGATGCATGGAGGGAGATGCACCACCCGAGCAAGATGGCGTCCATGGTGTGTGACAGGAACTCAGCACAGGGGTCCTGCAGTTGTCCTTTTAGTTCTCTCCCCAGAGTCACAAACTCCAGTCTCCCCTCATGCACCTCTGGTTTGCCCTGCCCTCCCTCCGCTGGAGCCCAGGATGGGTGGCTTTGAAGAGGATTTTGTGCATTAGCCCTTTAAGAGAGTGCCTACCAGATTTTTGCTTCTCCCTGGCAGGCAGAATCCCCTGATTTTCACAGCCAGATGTTATGCTGGCGCCTCTAGCCAGCTCTGGTGCTCTGGGCTGGGGAGCCCAGCATGGGGTTGAGACCCTATGCCTCTCAGGGGGAACCTTTGCAGCTGGGATATCCCTCTAGAAATTTCGGCCACCACCCATGGTAGCGCGGCCAGCCCTTCTTGCTTCTCTCCCCTTCCTACCAGTCTCTGCATGGCTGCTTCTGTCATTCCTTGGTTATAAGGCTTCTCTTCAGCTAGTCTTCAGCTGGTTCAGCTAGATTGTTCTATATTTTATATTTCAGTTACGCAGCTAGATTGCTCTATATTTTAGCTGTAATTCCAGTTTGGTCCTGAGAGGAGGTGACTGTAACATCCACCTACTCTGCTGCCATCTTGGATCTCTTGTCATGAGAAAATTGAAGAGGAATGTCTAAATCTTTCCTTCCACATTATCCCCCCTTGCTCTCCTTAAGTGATCTTATTCACTCCATGGCGTTAAATCATATCCATGTGCTCAAACATTGGTGCTCTTCCTGCCAAGCCCACTGTCAGCCATTCTCCTTCACATGATCTTGTTTATGCTCTTCATTTGTCTCTACCAGTATCTGAGAGCCTTGTTCATGTATTCTCCATTTGCCTACTTCTCTCCTCCCTATTAGAATATTTACTCTAGAGAAATAGAAAATTTGCTTGACTTGTCTGTCACCATGGAAGTTTTAGGGTCCAGGGCAGGGCTGGGGACATTGAAAAGACAGGAAGGAGGGAGGGAGGGAAGGAAGGAAGAAAGGAAGGAAGGAAGGAAGGAAGGAATGAAGGAAGGAAGGAAGGAAGGAAGGAAGGAAGGAAGGAAGGAAGGAAGGAAGGGAAAGGAAAGGAAGGAGGGATGGAGGAAGGGTCAGAGATCTTAATTTAGGCCTTGTCCTCACATTCCCTCCCCAACCAGTGAAAAGATATATAGACAGATAACTGCAATATACTTAGTACAGTTTTATGAATTGGTCTGATGGTGGATAGATGTCTGTCTTTTTTGTTGTTTTAATATGAAAGATATAATAAGGCAAATAAGAATATGGTTTACGTGGTATGAATTATCCCCTCCATGCATCCAGAAATTGCTTTAATTTTATTTTTAGATTACAGTTTACATTACATATTTTGTATTAGTTTCAGGTGTACAGCATAGGGTTAGACAATCATATATTTTACAAAGTGTTTTCATCAATATTTCTAGTACCCACCTGGCACAATACATAGTTATTACAATATTATTGACTAGATTTCCTATGTTGTACTTTACATCCCTACAACTATTTTCTCACTATCAATTTGTACTTCTTAATCTTTTCACCTTTTTCACCCAGTCTTCCAATCTCCCACCCCTCTGGAAACCATCAGTGTCTATGAGTCTGTTTCAATTTTGTTTGTTTATTTTATTCTTTAGATTATACAGTATATGAATTCATTTGGTATTTGTCTGCATCCAAAAATTTTTAAGCCTCCATTTTTAATGCGAAAAATTGCAGTTTGAGATTATCGTTCATTGGATCTGCCTGATTTAGTTTAGTTGAATTGTTTTCATTTTATCATGTCAGTGAACTATATTTAATGGGAAAATTGGAAGGAAGAAAGAAGGAAAAAAGAGTAAATGATTTGAAAGCCATGTGTGCTGTGACCGAGTACTGTTAACAGAAATAAGTTATTCATATTTACCTTTAAATTTTCCAACTGGAATTTCTTCTCATGTGCTAGTTACGCGATGCACTTGCAGGCCTATATGTGAGTCCTTCTTTACATATCTAGGTTATCTCCTGGCTGATTGCACTGGAATGTCCTCCAAATACCTGATTTAGGTCTAAATAAAACCCATTACCACGTTTTTCAAAATCTGTAACCCTTTCCTTTAAACTGTGTATGCAAAAAATTAGCAAAATATAGTATGTTACAGATCCATTTAGGCAATTTATATTCCTAGCTTTAAAATGTAATTCCTGGGAACCTATCCTCAGAAAATATTCTCAAATACAAAGAATTTTCATACAAAGAAATTAATTTCAGTATTATTTATAATATGCAAAAATTAGAAACAACCTAAATTTCTCACAGTAAAGGGATGTTTAAAAACTGCTTTCTGCCTTGAGGAAGTATTATGTTACCATTAAAAAGTGATACTAATAAGATTATGTAACAATGTGAGTGATTATAATTATAAAATAAGTGGAAAAATTATTAAGACTAATTTTAAAACTTTTTCTACAAAAAAATGAGAGTAACTTTAATAATGTTTATATCCCTTCAACAAAAAAGAGAAAGAAAAATAAACAAAATTGTTTTAATAGTGGGGAAAAACATGCATAATTATATGATTTTCCAAGTATTCTATAATATCCATATACAATTTTGGAAAAAACCTGTTTTATATCAAAAGCATTGTTTTAAATCATATCTACTTAAGAAAAGACTTCTGGATAAATAAGGGAGATCAATCAAAATTTATCTGCCTCATTTACATGTTTGTTTTCATTTCCTTAGAGGAAAAAGAAAACAGGTTAATTTGCTTTCATATACATCAATCAGTTCATTGTCAATATAATTCTCACAATAAAGGCTAGGTCACTGAGTAGGAAACAAGTTAAACTGAATAAACTGGGTATACAAAGTTTGCGATCTGCATTAAAAAATTAAGATAACAGTTAAAAGCCAAAATTTTCCTTGAGTGAGCTTGCTCACCTTAATATGAGAAATCTATAAAACCATCTGCTAAATGTTTTAGAGGCCTATAAATGTCGGTGAACTACATTTAAAAAAATAAGATCAGTTCGAATGAACTAAAACCATTAAGTTTCACGGGCATGTTATAATTGTGATTCAGAGCATGAACACACTAAGAAGAAAAATCCTTTCAACCTTTTTCAAATGCTCAAACCTAATCAAGTCTCAAGCTATTATCATTTTGAATTAAAAGTCACAATCATAGAAACCCAATTCTGGGCCAAGAGAAAAATCAACAGCCTCTGTATCCAGAGTTCCATTTTGTTTATGTTCTGCATATGTGGCTCATTTATTTTTCTAAACAAATATGTTCACATTTTGATTGGATAGTTAAATATTTCAGCTTTATTCTACCATTCACTAAACTAGATGTAAATTAATTTGAAGGGAACATGATGGCAGTATAACGATCTCTTTCTTTGAAAACAAATGCATCATCTCTGCCCTGATGTTTATGTTCTGTGAAATGTCTCAGCTGAGTCGGAAATTTGTATTTCAGTGGAAGCGATTATGGTTTGCAGTGTTATAGCACAATCACATCATATCTAGACTTTAAGAAGAAATCTGGGAGAATGTTTTTCTGGTCCATTTTCCAAATGCACTTTATATCCCATTCTAAATATATATTTATTAATATTTATTTTTCTAAAATAAAATGAAATATGCATTGTAAATGCTTGTTATGCCCAATAGTCATCAGGCATTATTCAGTAATATATTACTGTAATCACTGATACCAAAAAAAAAAAAAATCTGACAACCAAAAAAGAGGAAATGAAAAGCATCTCTATATATCTGTGAAATTTAATGAACATACAAAAAGGATAAATAGACTAAAATATAAATTGTACAGGTCATTATAATATACCATGCTAAAAGAGAAAAAAATATATCACTCAAAAAAGAAATATTAGACTTTAGGTATTGTGAGGTGTTACAAAATTTCCTATGAATGGCCACTGTCCAAATTTTTTTTGACAGAAAGTCTAGAATCCCAGGCACTTGGGGATGACTGGCCCCCTTGTTTGATGTTTATGCATCAAATGGGTTAAAGTTACAGGAAATGTGAAGCTGGGTGAGTTGTAAAATATGCTAAAAATCAGTTATTGACCAGCATTTTGCCTTCTTTTTCCCTTTATTACTATCTACCTAATATAAAACTGGCTTGTTTTTATAGTGTTTTGGAAACCCCTACCCTGGTTTACAAAATCTGTGATCCAGTAAGTTCAGAAAATGATTCTCACATTGGCACATTTAAGGCCCTCAGAACATCCTGCAGTAATATTACATTTGAACTTTGTTTGCTCAGCATTGTCCAAGCTAATTATCATTTTTAAAATTTCCTTAACATCAATTACTTTCCATAAAAACAGTGTTTCAGGAGACATACTTTGAGGTGTTAAAAGTTTTATGACCCGGTAAACTTTTCATACTCATTTTTAAAATAGCATCAATTATTTAGTTAAATGAAAGGATTATACATGGAATGATATTTCTCTCGATAATCTTATACAGTGTAATTCCATTTTCTTCATTCTACAAAATTAACGACAGGGTCAAAATTGATGAACGCTGGGGAAAATAAGTAAGCCTATAAGAAGAATTTTAGAAAGTTTTTTAAAAAAGATTATTGGCAATGTCTAAGAATCAGCCAGAGCCATAAGAAAAAGAATAGTAGTAAGAGATACATTATAAACTTAAAATTATTCACTTGATTTAATTTAAAATTCATCTGCAGTCTACCCACTGGAAAAGGGCTGTCAGTGATAAGGTCATCTTTAATTTCCTGCAAGGCCTTTTGAATGTGCCCTTTGAAACTTCAAAAATAAACCCAAAAATCTTCATAAAAACTCAACATTAGTGAAGCAGCAGGAACTTTCATCCATTGCTGGTGGGAATGCAAAATGGTATAACCACTTTGGGAGACAGTTTGGCAGTTTCTAACAAAACTAAACATCCTCTTACCATATGATCCAGCAATTGCACCAGTTGGTATTTACCCAAAGGAGTTGAGACCATATGCCTACTCAAAAACCAGCACACAGATGTTCATAGCAGCTTTATTCATAGTTGTCAAAACTTGGAAGCAACCAAGACGTCCTTTAGTGAGTGAATGGGTAAGTAAATTTTGCATACAGGCAATGGAAAATTTTCCACACTGAAAAGAAATAAGCTACCAAGCCATGAAAACACCTGGAGGAACTTTAAGTGAATATACTAAGTTAAAAAAAAACAATTTGAAAATGCAACCTACTGTATGATATCAACTATATGACATTCTGGAAAATGCAGAACTATGGAGACAGTAAAAACATCAGTGGTTGCTAGGAGATGAGGGTGGAAGGAGTGATGAATAAGAAGAACAGAGGATTTTTACAGCAGTGAAAATGCTCTGTAAAAAAAGATAATGATGGAAGCATGTTATTCATCCAAACCCATAGGATGGCCAACATGAAGAGTGAACCATAGTGTATACGATGGACTTTGGATAATTATGATATGCCAATGTGGATTCACCAATTCCAATAAATCTTATCACTCTGTTGAATGAAGTTGATATCGGAGGAGGCTATCTATGCATATGTGGGTGTAGAAGGTATATGAGAAATCTCTATATATTTTGCTCAGATTTGCTGGGAACCTAAAATAGCTTTAAAAAATAAACTCTTAATTAAAAAAATAAAAATACTCAGAATCTTTAGTAAGCACACAAACTGTATAACATTACCAAGGGTGAAAAGACAGCTTTGTTGGCAAGAAACCAAAATTAACATCCTTTATTATTCTTTATAAATAATACAAATAATTTTTAACTCACTGTAATATTTTTAACCCAAGCCTCTACATATAAACAGAATACATTAAAAACAACATATTCTTAAAGTACCTAGGAATAAATTTAACCAAAGAGGTAAAAGACCTGTACGCAGAAAACTATACAACATTGAAAAAAGAAATTAAGGAAGACACAAATAAATGGAAGCGTATACTGTGCTCATGGATTGGAAGAATTAATATCATCAAAATGTCCATACTACCCAAAGCAATTTATAGATTCAATGCAATCCCTATTAAGATACCAATGATGTATTTCGCAGAAATAGAACAGACATTTCAAAAATGTATATGGAATCATAAACGACCCCGAATAGCAGGAGCAATTTTGAGAAAGAAAAACAAAGTAGGAGGGATCACAATACCGGACATCAAACTATACTACAAAGCCACTATACTCAAAACAATCTGGTACTGGCACAAGAACAGATCCATAGACCAGTGGAACAGAATAGAAAGCCCAGAAATAAGCCCAGGTCTATATGGGCATCTAATATTTGACAAAGGGGGCAGAAGCATAAAATGGAGCAATAACAGCCTCTTCAACAAAAGGTGTTGGGAGAGCTGGACGGCTACATGCAAAAAGTTGAAATTGGATCATCAGCTGACACCATACACAAAAATAAACTCAAGATGGGTAAAAGACTTAAATATAAGTTGCAACACCATAAAAGTCCTAGAGGAGAACATTGGCAGGAAACTCTCAGATATCCCACGCAGCAATTTTTTCACTGATATGTCTCCTAAAGCGAGGGACATAAAGGAAAGAATAAACAAGTTGGGACGTCATCAAAATAAGAAGCTTCTGCACGGCTAAAGAAAATATCAGCAAAATGAAAAGGGAGCCAACCGTATGGGAAAATATATTCGCTAATGATACATCAGATAGAGGTTTGATCTCCAAGATATATAAAGAACTCACTCGACTCCACTCCAAGAAGACAAATGATCCAATCAAAAAATGGGGAAAGGACCTGGGCAGACGCTTTTCTAAGGAGGAGATACAGAGGGCCCAGAGGCATTTGAAAGGATGCTCGGCATCACTAGCCATCAGAGAAATGCAGATGAAAACCACCGTGAGGTACCACCTCACACCAGTCAGAATGGCCATCATAAACAGATCCACAAACAACAGGTGCTGGCGAGGCTGTGGAGAAGAGGGGACCCTAGTCCACTGTTGGTGGGAATGCAGACTGTTGCAGCCACTGTGGAAAGCAGTGTGGAATTTCCTCAAAAAGCTGAAAATGGAACTGCCTTTTGATCCAGCGATTCCCCTGCTGGGACTATACCCTAAGAATATCAAAACGCCAATACAAAAGAACCTATGCACCCCAATGTTCATAGCAGCACAATTTACAATAGCCAAGTGTTGGAAGCAACCTAAATGCCCATCAGTAGATGATTGGATCAAAAAATTATGGTACATATACACAATGGAATACTATGCAGCAGAAAGAAAAAAAGAACTACTAAACTTTGCGACAGCATGGATGGAACTGGAGAGCATTATGCTAAGCGAAATAAGCCAGGGGGCGAAAGACAAATACCATATGATCTCACCTGTAAGTGGACCCTAACCAACAGTACAAAGATGCAAGGAAAATAAGACCAGCAACACTAAAAGGAAAAGAAATCAACAGAGACAAGAGGGAAAGGGGGGCCGGGGAAAAGGAAGGGAAGGGGAAAGTCAAGGAACATATAGCAAGGACTCATGGACAAAACCAAAGGGGAGGAGCTGAGGGAGGGAAGGAGGGAGGGGGCAAGGGAAAGTGGTGGGGGGGTAGGCAGAGGCAAATGTATTTGAAAAAATAAATAAAATTAAAAAAAATAATAAAACTTTTAGGAGACAAAAAAAAAAAAAAACAACAACAAAAAAACCCCCCAACATATTCTTGCCCAAATTTTCCAGTTGGCTATTGACCCTGACAATCTTGCTATGGATCAAGACTTTTATATTCTGAACCTTTTAATTCTCTTAAGGATTCAAATTTTCAGAAAAAAACTAATCAGATTCACCAAGATAGAAGATACTCAAATAAACAAATTATCTGGTTTTGATTCACACAGAGGTAGGCAAGAACTTTCTTAGAAGTACATCTTTTATTTTGTTGGGTGCATAAATTCCTTCCCCTGGTGCTCCCCACATCCCGGAAACCTAACAAAGAGAAATTTCCTAATTTTTTCTAATCTATGAAAAATAGAACAGTTTTCAGGGTGATTTAGGATTTGATTTTGGCAGTTAGAATTCAGAGCTGACTTCCTGCAAGCCACTACAATCTCTGAGAGACAGAGGAACCATTGAGACTGTCATAGATTTAGCAAAAATTACAAATGTTAGTGTATTTCTTCTTGTGTGCTTAAATGGGCTCTTTATGTAATCACAGTATTAGAGATTTGGGAGAAATCTTATAGATCACCTACAGTAATTCCCTTTAGAGATTAAGAAATGTGGAAGTGAGAAGAACCTAGATGTCCTGCGTTATAATTATAAATAATAATGCACTTTTATTTTTAATGGTGTGATATATACATACATATTTAAATAGCAAAGCAGTTTTTAAAAATTGAGAGCAGACTGGTCTTTGCCAGAGGCGAGGGTGGGAGGACTGGGTAAAAGAGGTTAAGGGATTAAGAAGTACAACAGTGGGAGTTAGAAACAGTCACAGGGATGTAAAGCACAACACAGGGAATATAGTCAATCCTATCAGGATAAAAATGTATGGTGCAAGGTGGGTACTAGAAATATCAAGGGAGCAATTTGTAAAGTATATGACTATTTAACCGCCATGCTGTACACCTGAAACCAATATAAAATAATATTGAATGTAAACTGTAATTGAAGAATAAAACTTTTTTAATTTTATGTTATTTCATAAGTTACATAATTTTATCAGTATCAAATTATTAATATTTGGGTTTATGTCAGTCATATACACATTTTTTAAACCACAAAATATAAGGAACTAAACATGTCAAGCATCTAGGTTCTTGAGTGGCAAAAAGCTTTAAGAGCTAAGGTAGGGGATTCCAGTGTGTCAGCTCTGGTTTTGGTCAGTCAGAACATTCAAGAAGCAGAATTAATTCTATCAGGCCACCAGGGTACTATTTAATGCCCAACACTAATTACTCAACTGTAAAAGATTACACTATTTTCAGACAGGCCTAATAACTTTTCTAAGGACAGCAATTAAGAAATTGTGAGTCTGTGCTTTAGTCGTTTCTTGAGTGAAATGAGATTCTTGTGTGAAATCCATTATTTAAATACCATGCAATGTCAGTCCACTGAACAGCTATCTAAACATAGAAATATTTGTAAATTATTTTTGTGATAGTGGCAAATCATCTTATAATCTGCCCCTTTTTGAAAACAAAATTTAAGGATGTTAAAATGCCCATTTTTATTTGTGCCATTTAAATCCAGGTGCCTCAATGGTTCAGGCCTGATTCCTACAGTCATTTATACTAGGAAATTTACACCAAATGGTATAGCAAAGATAATTACCTATTGTTTTATTTTTCAGTGATTTGATATTTTCAATGTATTTGTAGTTTTCATTCCATTACTCTTGATTGCAACAAACATTATGTGCTTACTCTGTGCAACCACTGTATGAGATTTGGGGCCAATAACATACAAATGATGCAGACTGCTTTTCAGATTCCTGTTTTCAACCACAAATATCTCTCAACTGAATTTTATCCATATGTTATAAATGAATGGTTATGCTTTTGGAATTATTATTTATTTTACAAATAAAGCGATTGAAAGAATAGGCAAATGCAACAAATACATTTATTTCCTGCTGCCCTCGTGTCACTACCACCATTGAGACCGCCGTCACCCGTTGTCTGCGTTGTTTGCGATATTTTACTAAAAGCTCCCCTGTCATCATGCGCACTCCCTGCCATCTGCTGTCACCAGGACAGGCACAGTAACCTTCCGCTACCAAAGCCATGATCGTCAGTCACCTCTGGTAGTTCCGTTTCTCTCAGAACAACACAAAAAAGTTCGTAGGCACTCCTGCTGATTTCTAAAGTATTAGATCTGAGAATTCCTTCAAATCCTCTGTTCAACCATCAGCCCTGTGGAAATATTTATATCTTCCTTACATGGGGGGCTTTACTAATTTTATTTCCTCTCTGTGGAGCCATTGGCCCTTCTTTCTCCTAATTCCCACTTCTCCGTCAGGTTTCAGATTCTGTATTGCTTCTTCTAAGAAGCCTTGTCTTGCTTCCAGAACTTAGATAGGCACTTCTAATAGGAGCTAGCACAGTGCCTTTGCTTTCTTCTCTTTGTTCATTTGAAAAGCCTTTATTAAACAGCTATTATGTTCCAGGCCTTATTCAAGGAGCTTGGGATCTTTCAGTGAACAAACAAACAAACAACAACAGAAGGACCGGACCCTCTGCTCCCATGGCACTCGCTCTCAGCAGAAGAGAGACAATTCCCAGTGTAATCTATATAGTAATTATAACTACAGTGCACGGAAAGGAAATAATGAGGCAAAATGGAGCAGAGAAAGGGCAAGGAGCCATACCCTGATGGGGGAAAACTGCAGCTTTAATTAGAGAGCCTGCTACTGGCTTCCTTGAGAAGATGGCTTTTGTACAAAGACCTACCAGGGGTGTCCCGCCGTTTGGTGTCTCTGGGCTACACTGGAAGAAGAGTTGGCTTGGGCCACACATTAAATACATTGCAACACATAATCACAAAAAAAAATCTCATCATCTTTTAAGGAAATTTATGATTTTGTGTTGGGCCACATTCAGAGCCATCCTGGGCTGCGTGCAGCCTGCGGGCTGTGGGTTGGACACCCCTGAGAAAGTGCAGGAGGTTTAGCCATGGAAATATTTAAGGGGAGAACCATTCAGAAGAGGAAATAGCACAAAGACCTTAAAGTGGGAAGGTGGCTTTTGTGCTTAAGGAAGAACAAAAAGGCCCATGTGGCTGAGGTAGAGTGAGCAGGGCAGGGGTGGGGTGTGTGCCAAGAGAGAAAATCATGTGCGCCCAGGAGACAGAGTGTTTAGGCCTAATAAAGGCTAATGGGATGACTTTGGCTCTTATCTCAGGTAAAACAGAGGGTCGTTGGAGGGCTTGGAGCAGAGTAGTGACATGTTTTAATTTATATGTGAAAAGAACCGCAAACATGGGAGATAGAGGGGCAAGTATGGAAGAAGGGAAACCAGTATAAGAGATCATTGCAATAGTCCTGGCAGAAAGACAGTAATGGTTGGATTTAGTGGGGGTCACAGAAGATATAGTGAGGAGCAACCCAGAGCTGATAGGATTTCCCTACAAATTGGATGTGGGGTACCGGGAAAAGAAGGAGTCGAGGACACTTCCAAGTTTTTGGTCAAAATAACAGCTGAAAAGATGGAGTTGCCATCAGCTGAGATAGAAAGGCTGTTGCAGGACTCGTTTGCAGGGGCCCTGTGTTGTCTCCCTGAATCTGTCCTGCTGGTGCATCACTTTACTCTCTGTATACATTGCACTTTCCTATGTGCTTGCCATGCTTTTCTTCCTGCTCAACTGTGCACAAAGCTCTACTTAGGTGCCCCACCCCCAGAGAGCCTTTCTTAACATCCCCTGTCCCTCTTCTGGCTTAAACCTATGCAGGGGGCTGGCATATTTCACATGCATCATTCTCTATTATATTTGCTTGTTGTCATGTTTGTCCCTTCCATTCGACTGTGGATTATCAAAGGTAGGACAATGTATAATATGTAATATGTAATATATAATACATATGTGTGTGTATGTGTATATATTCAGTTCCTGGTCCTGTAGTACAGGAACAATACTGTGTTCATGTCTGTGTTAGAATGAACCCACACCCAAAGCCATATTCTCCCACCGATATTCTGTAATTTTGATCAAGCTTCAAAAAGCCATATATACTATGTCTCCTATTGGCATTTATGTTTCTAAAGTTGGGCTAAATCATTGTAAATGTTTAATCTTCATGTCAGCCTGGGTATTTCATAGCCACTACTGCATTGTGGAGATAACGCTGAGCCTAATGTCCACCATGGCATCAGGGCCAAAGTGTGTAAACCTAGAAACCTATGCTTTATGCTGCTCCCCTCGACGAAGGGCCGTCCCGATCTCTCTGACACTTGGCAGGACCAGCCAGGAGGGAGGCCCAGGGAATGAAATGCTACAGCAGTGAAGGAGCAAAGAAAGGTCACCAGGCAGGCTCCCAGCAGAGTGAAATCTGGTGCTGGGTTTTAGCAAAAAGGTTAAAAGAGTGTGTTGCCAAGATCTCTCCTACCCCACATTGCTTTGCCTTTTCATGCATGTCACGGGAACTTGAATGATGACATGATAGCCGCAAGAAAAAAAATCATCTCGTTTTGCTTTCTCCCAGCAGGCAGCAGTGGGAGGCAACAAGGTGACTATTAGAGTATTCAGAAGAGCACTTTAGTTCCATCTGAGGATGAATGCTAATGCACTGTTCCTCAGAGAACTTCAGTGGCACCATCTCTGAGAGATGGAAGCTTGCAATTCCTCAGAACTGGGTCAGCAGCCTGACGTCCACTGAGCGCAGGTGGAGACACTGATACTGACTGGAAAACTAGGTGTCCATTGGCCTGCTGGGTGACAGTCACCCCACAGGCCCACAATGAACAGTATGCATGCTGAACCTCAATCAAAAGTCACCAAACAGGAAGTCACCTAATTCGGAGAAAAAGTTTACTCTGTGTTACTCTTTAACATCCTGTGGGAGGATGCTTTTCTAAATTTGACTTGAAATTAATAGGACTTATTTATACAGCCAAAAGTCGAGAACTTCAAAGCTCCAAATCCTTATCTAGAACCAGTCTCATAGCTAGAAAACAAATTTAATGCCAAACATCAATACCTGCTTTTTGGGGTTTTTTTTTCCATTATGTGCAGAAAAAAACAGCACGAAAGGCTCCTGTGATATATAAACATAACTGTGAGAGCAACTGAAATAACAGGGCCCCAGGCTGGTTCATACAGAATCTGCTTTATAATGTACAAAGAAACAAATGACATCACTACACATTTGAGAATGTTTTGCAACTTTTGCTCTTAAATTTCATTAAGTCTAGTTTCATAAAGAATGAGTATTATCTCACTCCGCTCACTCCTCATCCCACCATTCACCAGATTTTACTCTTCTCTCTGCTCTCAATGAGGTGACCACCAGCAGAAAAATAGCTTCCTGTCAACAGCGGAAATACTTAATATTTGGAGTTCCACCTGCACATCTATGTGCATATACAATGAAATACACCAAATAAACAAGTGAAGACCTCAACGTGTCCAAACCCATGGAAAATAAAAGATCAGAATGGATAGCACTTACCTCAGAGCAGTACATGGCACTTAGCATTTAGAGCTTCTTTGATTGCATTAAGCACTATATTTATTTTTTAATTACTAAAAGAAATTTAGATTTGTATCTCCTTCCTCAAGCATCCCAGAGAACAGGCTATTAGCCAGCAGTTAAGATGTCAATGTCGATGTAGAAGGAGACACTGGCAGATGGTTACATACCTTAATCGTAGTTGTGTGTGCTCCAGGGTACTCTTTTTCTTCCAGGGTTGACCATCTTTCTATAAACTTAGATACAAGGGAATCATCATAGTCCACTATCTGAAACCCAGAGACATTTGCACCTCCAAACTGAATTTTTAATAGGTCTCCATCAGTAAAGCCCTAGACAGAGAACACATTTATGTCAAATAGAACTTAACATTTACCATATAAGTCTATGCCTTGTGGTTTTACAAATTCCAAAGAACATGAGGAGAGATAAAATGCCTATAGTAAAAGTTTTGGGTATTCACCAGCTAAAATTCTTCATCAGCACCTAGAATCATCCCTATAATAGTGGGTCCTTAATCAATGATTGTTTGTTGGTTGTATGTACATAAAAGTTCTCCACTGAGAAATCTTTCATGGATAACGACTGGGTTTTATTTATTACATCTACCACAAAACACCACCAAGTGGTTAAAGATATTGAGTTAACAAGTTACTCTTCCAAGAACTCTAACACTGTGGGCAAATTATTCCTATTATTTAAGTTGTTCATTCTCTTTAATATATTAAAATTAAAAGGTCAATTTTCCTTGCATTATTAGAATGAATTCAGTCATCATTAAAAATACCATATGGTGTTTCCATTGATTTCAAACACTGTGCTATAATAAATTGTATTTCAACTTGAGTGTCCACTGTCTAAAGGATGAAATCACAAATTTAGTAGGTCACAATTATAAACATTTTCACCTTGCACCCTTATTCCTCATTATAGTGCATAAGGATTGACTATAACCTGAATCCAAAACAGGAGAAACTTTTCTTTGTTGACATTAACAATATATTTTAATATTATTTATGTGGGGAAAAAGAATCACTTTGTTATTAGGCCATGATTTTGTTTTTTCTTCTCATAATAGTAATGCAAGAAATACAAAAAAGTATATAACAAAAATCATAGATTTTGTGCTCTGCTGCACTCATGCTCCAGTTAAACTGCTTAAAGACTATCAACTTCAATAATATTTGCTTTTGTGTATTTACCTCCTTATTTTTGCACATGTCTTAATTTATCTACTTGAGACATTTTTGTTCAGTTTCTGCTTATGCCAGATGAGTATGTAATTCTTTGACTTTACCAAATCATTTATCTCCTCAGCCACTTTAATGTTCACTATTTTCATATTTATATTCTGTTTTTCAGAGCAAAGCCAAATAACAATCTAGGATTACATTTTCCTTCTTGAACAATATTTCATTCTAAAGTTAATCACTTCATTTTATCACTATTGTGCCTCTCCATATACCTATATTCATTTTTTTCCAGTTGATCCATGAAAACTTGTCATGTTTATATGAGTAATGCAATTTTTAAAAAAGAACATATCAGCTAATCTATTTCATTTTTTTTTAATTTTTAAGTAAATAATCTTTATTACATTTTTCCCATTTCCATTTAGCCCCCTTGTACCACCCTCCCCCTAGCAATCACCACCCTGATATATCTCATTTCCAGGAGGCTCCTTGAAGCAACCAGAATCGATTCCTCTTTCCATCTCCTCTGCACCTGTTAGCCTCGTGTTCTTCACTGCTTTTCTGAGTAGTTCTCTGTTTCCTTGATCACTTTTCTGTCATCTTTTACTCATTTCTTCTGCCAGAGTCAATAATTTCCTGAGAAACACTGGATGTACATTCTTTGAGATATTGAATGTTTAAAAATACCCTCATTTTTCTCTAACATTTGATTAGTCTTTTGACTAGGCATAGAATTTTAAGTAAAAACCTTCATAATCTAAAGGATTGTTCCACTGACTTTCATTGCTTCTACTGAAAAATACAATTTATTAATTTCATTTTCTCTAATTATTTTTTTGTCTGTGACCTTCTTCATATTACTGCCTTCCTCCCACCAACCAGCAATCTTTAAAATTTTCTATTCATCCCTGAAAGTGCAAGATGATTTTTCTGTGAAATATTGTGTGTATTCAATGGGCAGATATTTGTCATTCATTAAATGAAATTTTTCTGAAGGTTCCCTTGATAATTTCCTCCCTCTGTTTTCACTATTCTGCCCTAAATGCTTATATTCAAACATTGTAATCCTTAGATTGAACATCTAAATCCCTTACGGGTTGCTACACACACACACACCATTTTACATTATATTATTTTGTTACCTAATTTGGAAGATTTTCTCAACTATATCCTCCAAGACATTTAGTTTTACTTGCTATTTTAGAAAAAGTAAATTAACTTCCCAGAGCTCTTTCTCATTCTCTGATTTTTTTTCCCATGGCATCTTTTTTCTTTTTTTTATAGATAATATATTTTCTCTTTTTTCTCTGCAGATACTCATTATGATTTTAAACATTTTTTTCATAATTTCTGCTTCTCTTCTTTATTTGTATTGCATCCTCCATGGCAAAGACTTTTTCTCAAATGCCTGGTTATGCTGGGTTATTTAACAGTAAGACACCGGAAATTCCTATGTGCGTGAAAGAGGCTCAGTGAGTGTGCTCTACTGTAAGGTAGGTAGGTGGGAAGGATAGTAATGCTTTTTGTTAATATTTGAAGAGTTGAAGAAATGCAGCGGATCCCCTTAGGACTACATCTTCATTGCTTTATGTACAGGTTATCCTTTTAAATGCTGTATCAGGACCTTAATCACAGCTTGTGTTTTGCGATCCTTATCAAGTATTCAGCAATTCCTGAGGAAGTAACCAAAAATCTGAGGATTTTTTTTTGTACAATCCTACTGTAACACTCAGCAGACCCTGGACAGGGAACAGGGGCCATGCCCAGGTAAGAGTTTGGAAGGTGGCATCCCCTCAAATGTGCAAGGCATTCTTTAATTTTAAACGTCACTGAGATTTTCAAGTGTTCTCTAAATTCTCAGAAACTGAAGCTCATTTTAGAGTCTTTGAATTTACTGATTCAAAAGAAATTCCATATGGTGAGGATACCAAGTGTTTGGATAAGGAAAAACAAAACTTGAATTCAGAGGAAATATTAGATAGATTTCTGCCTAGGAGCATCATAGTAGCATGAACTTTCTTTTTTTCTCTTTTTCTTTTCTTAAAAAATATTTTTATTTTGGTCACTCAGACACTTCTTTCCTTTTTCATATAGCATCAGCTATCAACTCTCAAATTGATGAGCCACCTTCTGTCACTATTTCTCAATGTTCCAATATAATCTTCTCCATCTGGACTTTTTTAAAGATCGCAGCTTTCAGTGTGGCTCTGTGTTGTTCATCAAATGGCACGATTCACACAGGGGACAGGCTGTCCAGGCTGTTTCCTGCACAGAATTTGGTTCTGAAGAGAATGAATACAGGGCTAATCTATTTTAACTCCTGCTTCTCCGGTAGGGAGTGATTTTGTACCTATACTATCATAGCATAGGGGTAAGTTCTGATCAATATTCATGGTAGTTAGCCATTTCATTACCAAACAAAAATGTATCTTGAATAATCAGTTTCTCCCAATAGCACGTTGCTTTGATTTAATATCCTAAATCACTGTTGTCACCTTCTAATGAGAATAATATTTATCAGTTGTAAGGCTGCAATTTATTTTTCTTACCTCTTTTCATCATTACTAGAAATGTCTTCTGCCGTAACAACCTGATATTCCAGAAATCATGAAATAAATCTGCATTTGTATAAGGATGAAACTTTTTCTCAGTCCTATTATGCTACTTAGAATAATCTCTCATTCTCTTCCTCTGTCCCACTTTTTCTCACCTTTTTTTGGTGAGATTGGAGAAGGGTTATATCCTCAATCACACACATCTTACTTATTTAAGTAACAACCTTTGTAACAGTAAAGGTTTAAGCTGATTTTATTGCTGATCTAAAAGTTGCTTAGAAAAAAAGGAATATCTAATAATTCAAAATTGATTCTGTATACTTAAAAGAGGGAGATCCAATTAACCACTCAGACATTCAGTATGATCTTTGATAGGAATCCTAATAAAAAAATGATCAGCTATAGAAATCCCAATTTTCATCGTGTTGCTCACATAGTAGTAGTAAATAATAAATAAATAATATGTATTGTTTCAATATTTGGATATTTCCAGATTTAGTTTTTACTAACACATTTTCACAAATTAGCATTTATTTCAAATATTATATGTGCTAAAAACTTTAAAGGAATGGGCAAAGAATAACGTTTATAAAATACAGTTACAGCGAGAAACTAGAGGGAATTTGGATAGTTAAATTTTATATATTTTTGAAAATTTTCCCATAGTAAAATACATCTTCTAAGACAATTTATAAAGCTTGTCAAATATTGTTCTATAATTTCTACATCACTTATAATAACAGGAAATTAAGTAGAAAATATAAAGTAAGAAGTAAATCTAAACATAAATTCAGATAGTCACTTCTAATCAATCAATATCATCAAAATGTTTTCATAAATACCACTGATAAATGCCTATTCAAAATTTTGAATTAATAAGAATCTTTATTAAAATAATAAATATTAGTTAATTCACCTACCAGATTTGCAATGATGTAATGGTACCCTTTAACATGTTTTCCAATGGTGATAACCTAACAAAGATAAAGAAACAATTATTTAATAAATGTTAGTAGTATAAATGTAAAATTATTAATGCTATGACTTGACTCAGAAAATAGAAATATTAACATCTATGTTTTTGATGTTCCACAATGATTTATAGTTGAAAAAATATAATTTTCAAACCCAGGCAATATCTCTCAGAAAAAAAAAGACACTACATTTTAGTGCCTAATACATGTTATTTTTCAAGGTCAATATCTAAATAAAAATAGTGAAAGTAAGGCCATAAGATTTTTAAAAATGTAAAACCAAAATCTTTTTGAATTCATGTCAAAGTTTTATTCCTACAAAACAATGTTTTTTGGTCTTTGAAATGAAACATTATATAGCTAAAGCCAACATGTGTGAGATTTCATACTTACACATCTACATTCAAAGATAAACACAGTTTATAGTCATACATAAATTTAAAAAGAATATTCATAAGCATATAAATTAATTCTTTTATGGGTCTATAAAATAATATTCCTATCTTAAGAGTCTTGAAATGTTTATAGTTTAGTTGCAATAAACATTATTATTTCTAGCTTGAGGCAGCAAGTATCAGATTCCTCCACAAATCAAGTCAAAAATCAATGGCAAAATAAATGCATTATGAAACAAGTGGTCATTTTGGTAATGCTCAAACAATGTGGGACATCGCTGAATCAATTTGACTTTTCACTGATTTATATCATTTATGAAGAGAGTATAAATGACAAAATGACCATGTTGCAGTCCTGATACTTAGATATTCAAATGTAATTCTTATTTGTAAGAAAATAGTTACACTAATGGAAAGCAGGAAATGCCAGGGCTATAGACAAAAATTCCAACAATCCCCACCCCCCACCCCAACTTTGATTGCTTTTAGCATAACAAGTCAAAATCCTTCCTGTGCTACAAAGTTTAATGGTCTTTCAAGCTTCTCCAGCCCCACCTTTCTACCCTGGAGACTTCTGGTCCTCTTAGTATTGTTGCATATACACAAAAAGGTTCCTTTCCATCCCTTGGGGGCTTTACACTTTCTGTTTACACATTCTGTTTCCCCTACTTTGCAAAACTCTTCCCCACCACTCTGTTATTTGCCTTATTTAATCTTAAGGTGCTGTTGCGAAGCTCAGCCCAATGTAACCTCCTGAAAGAAGACTTCCCTGACTTTCCCTGGTCCCAGGCAAAGTCAGGTGCTCCAATGCAATGCATTTAATTAAACAGCAAAGACAAAACCCTAGGAAGGATTCTACTATATGCCATTGTGATATTAAGTGGTAGCTGTTTGGAAGGGAGTTAGGATTTATATTGTTTTCCAACCTGTTTTTATGTAACATAACTAAATTGCTTTTTCCAAGAAAATGAACTCTCTGTATTGAAGGGAGAATTTTGAAGATAAGATATCCTTCTGAATGAAAAAATACATTAATTAGCATAATCTGAATTGAGTTGATTATGTCCCTCATATTTCCTACTGACATCTGATAGTTCTGCTTACTATTCAATCTACTTTCTGAATCATATGAATGTCTTTCTTCTGGGAATTAAGGAAAAACATAGCATAAATGGTTCCATCAATAATTACTACTTGAGTTTAGTGTTCATTGATAGAAAGGAGGGACATTAAAATTATTTATTAGCTCCATGTTCTTATAAGATTTAGTGTTGGTCATACAATCATATTTTTGCTTTATAAGGGCCATTAATATTCAACTAACAATAGAAGTTTATGTTAATTGCTTACTGTTTTATCATGGCAGAGTCCATTTTCTACTTAAATACCACTAGAAATAAATTCCTCCAGGTTTTGTCAAATGATGAAATTCTCATGGTCTAACACAATTTAATTCTATTGCTGACTTTAAGCAACAATGGAAATAAAATTTTGTCACATCTCTCCTCTCTCATAAGTAATGATAGAGTTAAGTAAATAGTGTTTCCTTTCTTTGAAATGTACTTTGACTCTACCTTTTGCCCAGTTAACTCTATTCCTTGAAGGCCTTCCACAATCTCCTAATCTAAATGATCTCTTTCTGTAATTCAGAAAAATAACGGCTGGTCCTTTTCATTCATAGTATATGCCATTATCATAATTACACATTAATTTCTGTAAATACATCATGAATATTCACCTTGATGGGGCTTGCCTGATTTGCTTATTACTGCCTTGGAGCTACTCCAGTGTCTGTATGATAAACATTAGACCCTTAGGGAAGTTTATTGAACTGATAAACAAGTGAATCCAAACCAGCCAAATGCTACCCATATGTGAACTCTTCATGGATCATCCCACCCATGTTAAGATAAGTACTTCTTCCTTCATGCTCTTAGATCACATTGACTATCACGGGTAATGTTATAGTATTATGTATGTACATTTTTCTTCCCTTCTAAACAATGAGTTCACGTAGTGAAGACACCACTCTTTCTTACCTTTCTTTGCATCCATCATTCCAGGCACAGAGGATGTCCTCAATAAATGTTTGTTGAATAATGCTACCATCCATTGCATATACTCATTTACATTCAAGAGTGTATTATAAGAATACAGAAAATATACATGTACAAAATACTCTGTACCTTTTGATTGGATATGCAAATTGTTATGTATTTAATCATGATCATATTGCTTCTGAACATTACATTCCATATATTCCCAATTTCTCTTGTAGTTTCTCTCTTCTAATTTTGGAAAGAATTACTTTCATATCGGCTTTCCCAACATTATAGTAACTCATGTATACAAATTTATAAACCAAAGGCTAATGTATAATATTAAAATTCAGTTTAAATGAGAATCCCCTATGAAATTCAAATAAGTTCTTGAGGTTCACATTTGAACAAAAGATCTTCAAGTTAAAAACAACCCCAAATTCATCTCCTGAGACAGTGATCAAGATTTTTCTACTAAAATGTTCACCTTTCTGGCATACATCATTTAGTTCTGTCACATACGAAAATAACATTATTCAGTTATTCAATGTCTTATGAGAGATCCATTTATTATGTGTCATTAAAGCTTCATCCACATTTATATTTGCAAAATCTTTTGTGTTATACAAATTAGTGAATCTAATTTTCTCCTCAAAGCCTAGAAAATCCAACACATGCATACAAAATTGTGGGTTTTTTTCTCCATCCTATATTATTCCAAGGAACTAGCAGTCACCCTACATATATACATACACACATGTATATATATGTATGTGTGTGTGTGTGTATATATATATATATATATAAAATTGTGGCTACTAGTGCAATGTGTGATTAGACATATATATGTATGTGTAATGTATATCAACTGTATTATGTGTATATGTGTATGTGTACTATATTCTATATGAACTATATTATAACCATCAAAAGCATTTACAAATTACATATACACACAAAGATCAGCTAGGAAAAAGAGCAGATACCCAGTGGAGATTTTAGTAAGTCATGATGCTGTTTCACTACCATCTGGGGTCACCTACCCTATCTATAAAGAGAGTGGATTTTATTTTTGTCATAATACATTACTGTCTGTCCTAAAAAAAACATTAAACTGAAGAAAGGTAGCCCAGTAAATAAGCACAGATAAAGTATCCTTAGTGCTGGTATTCTTACTCTTTAAAACATTCCAAATGACTACCTAGCTTACTTCTCAAACAGCGAACACAGACTACAGGTGTCTTTCCTACATATTTCAGTTTTATAGATTAACAGTTTTATAGTGACACAAAATCTACCAAATAAGACAAGAAATTACTTCTCTGAAAAATAAATGCATGCTTTTTCTGAAGGCATAAACCCATTTAGACAACAATATAGCCTTAGCACGTGGTACTCTACTCTGTTTGAAGTAATCCATTGTATCACCAAAGAATTCATGAATTATTCACTTTTCCCTTAGGACTCAGACTTATTTTCCCTTAGCACATGTCTATTTCTTTATCTCTAACAAGTTCAACAAAATTAACATTTGGGTTTCCAATGAAAAATATCAAAATTTAGGGCAACACATGTATAAAATGTGAGTCAGGAATTACATATCAACTATATTTCATGATTACTGTGATGTGTCAGCATTATTGAAGACCATCTGCTATTGCTAACTGAAGCCAGAGATAATTTAATTGATGATCTTTGCTGCATCCTAAATAAACCACAAAGTAAAAACTGCTGTTCAAGCACCTTACACAAATACCCATTCCAAATGCTGACAGTGCACGCATATTCTATATTTAGTGCCACTAGAAAACAGAGAATAGCAAACCTGGTCTACAATGTCGTTTACTTTATCGCGTTCACAGTCTAGGATTACGCGCCGTTCCTTTTTTAACTCCAGATCTTGAAAGAGTGATCGGTAGGTCTCATCTTTCTTCTCATTGTTAATGTTCCCCACATTGATAGCAGTCACTTGCCATTTCTTTTCAGCAGCAGAATCCAGCACAGCTTGCAGTGTTGATAAGCCTAGGAAGGCAAGGAAAAATGATGACTGATAAAGACACTCAAATAATAAAGATACTCAGAGTTGTGGTGTAACATGGGCAGCAAAGATAGATAGATAGATAGATAGATAGATAGATAGATAGATAGATAGATAGATAGATAGATAGAGTTTTTTGGGTTTTTTTTTTTTTACTAATTTTAGAGAGAAGAAGGAAGAGCTAGAAAGAGAGAGAGAGAAACATTGATTTGTTGCTTCACTTATATAGGCATTCATTGGTTGATTCTTGTATGTGCCCTAATCAGGAATCAAACCCACAACTTTGGTGTATCCAGACAACTCTACCCAACTGAGCTACCTGGCCAGGGTGGGAATATATTTTTAAGGCTGATATCTTTATGCAAATAATTTGATGTTGATTTTTCTAAAAAGCTACAGCTATGATCTTGATCAACATTTACTTATTTCCACTTCTCATCAAATTTCATCTAAATGCTATTGTTCTGACTAAAGAGCCATAGTTTAGGAGGGAATCATATCCCCTTCGTCTAGCTCTCTCAATATCTTTTGGGTATTAGTAAGGCATAATATCTTTTTAAATATTTTTATTTATTTATTTTTATTCTTGTTTATTCTATTAGAGTTGTCCCAATTTTCCCCCTTTGCCTTTCTCCCTCCAGCCCACTCCTGCTCCCACAGTCCATCCCCACCCCATCATCCATGTCCATGGGTTGTTTGTACATGTTCTTTTACTAATCCCTTCCCCTTCTTTCCACCATTTCCTCCTCCCCACTTTCCTCTGGCACCTGTCAGTTTGTTCCCTGTTTCCATGTCTGTGGTTCAGTTTTGCTTGTTAGTTTATTCTGTTCATTAGATTCCGCTTATAAGTTAGATCAAATGGTATTTGTCTTTAATATCTCTGATTCGAGTGAAATCAAGATATATTACAAATTTTTCTTTCTCTTATAGCGTGTTTCATTATATATGATCGTCTATCACGTCTTATTAATAGAGGTTGGGTACATTTTCAGTGAGATGAATCTATGTGAGTCTATTTGAGTCTCACAGTCAATAATCTGTATTTACTCCTATTTTTCTACTCAGAAGTTTTACTTTTTTTCCTCAGCCTTATTACATCAGTTTTATTATTGGGACTGATCCCCTAGAGTTTAATATGTTCACCTATTAACCTAATGGTAAGAGTTAGTTTTATAGCACAAATTTGTTACATTTACTTAACTTCCCAAAAGTAAGTACATTTTACTATTAATTAGTAACTATGCTTATAGCATCATATAAATTAATTTTTTATTTCTATTTATAATTACCTATGCATTAATTCATATGCAGGATTGAGAGGGAAAACAACTTGGAATTTATTTTGTTAAATCTGTGGTTTAGCACTTAGAAAGCCAGTACATAAACTGTCTTCCACATGATTTCAAATCTTCACAGCCAACTAAAATCCATCTGTTCTATCAATAGCTTATGACCAACGCTAAATCAAGGCTCCAAAAATAATTCAGGACTCTTAACATCATCTTCCTGATTCCAAAAGACCTGCATCTTTTTCAAAAGAATGTTGATCCCTTTTTATTTGAAAAATGTGGGATTTACGTAATGTGATCATATTGCTCTATAAGATTTATTCATGTACTAAATTTATTTAAATCTATTTATCATGGCAAAACATGTACATTCTAAATGTTGTCAAAAAGTCTTTGAACCTGAGAGATACCATTAAAAATGGTGATTCTATATTGGCCAAGGGTATTTAAGATGAGCCTAGAACATCTTGTGATACCAGAAATCAAGGAAGCTCTTCAAAACTATCCACATTGTGTTAAAAGACTAAGGAGCCAATTTGGTGAGGTTCACTTTAAATAAAGATGAGGCAATTTGAATATCAGTAAGAGTAATAACTGCAAAAGCCTTAAATACAAAACATAATTTAAATCCATAATTTTGTAATGATTTTTACAAAATAATTGGTTGCCATTGAAAGATGCTAGAGGGCCAAGTTATTATTCTGAAAACTGGTATCTAAAGTAAGGGAGACAAACTTTTTCTTATCTCTCCTATTTAAACTACACTCAGGATAATAATTAACTAAGGGAGGTTTTTCTCTTTGGAAAGATTCCAGCTAATAAATGATGAATGAATATAAATTTAAAATTATAACCATCTTGTAGCACCTAGTAAATTAATGCATCAAAATGACAGTCATAACTGCTGCTAACAACACAAAGAGAGACAACGTTAAGTAATGTGTCTTCTAGTGGGATTATTCTATACTACCTATGAAGTAGTCATGTCCAAAAAGTGAACTGGAATCCCATCAAACTTCTAGAAAAAAGTACAAATTTATTTTTTAATCTTCATCTGAGGATATGTTTATTGACTTGTGCGTGTGTGTGAGAGAGAGAGAAACAGAGACAGAGAGAGGGAGAGAGAGGGAGAGAGAGGGAGAGAGAGGGGGAGAGAGAGAGAGAGAGAGAGAGGCATGGATGTGAGAAACACTGATTAGTCACCTCCCATATGTGTCCTGACCAGGGATTGAACCCACAACCTAGGTATGTGCCTTGACCAGGAATCAAATCCACAATCTTTTGGTGTATGGGAGGATGCTCTAACCAACTGAACCATCTGGCCAGGACAAAGCTACGAATTTATACAAAATATATAGCAAAGAATAATATGCTAAATACCATAATTTTGTAATCATCAAAATTCCAACAGTGAATAACTCTGCATTACATTATAAAAACCTTAAAAGATATCTTAACCAATTATGACAGATGCACCTTACATTTATCCTGATTCAAGCAGTGTAAAAAAATGGATGAAGATATTAATAAATTATTGCTGGTTATATATGATAATATTGTGGTTATGTTTAAACAAGAGAATTGCTTTTTTCAAAATACTGAAATTTTCAAAACACTGAAATATTTACAGATGAAATGGCATATTCTCAGATATTTGCTTCAAAGTAATTGTGAAGGGCAGACAGATATTTAAAAATGGAATTCCTAATAATTTTGTTATTAATAAAGCTGGGTTAAGAGTCCTTGGGTGTTCTTTATATTATCCTATCTATTTCATTATTTATAATATTTCATAATGAAAATTTTAAATAAATTACTTTTATTTCAATTTGGAGTTGAACTATAAACTGAACTTTAAGTGTTTTTTTTTTGGTAAAACAACAAAATTAGTTTCCTCTATCCAGCTTTGTAGCAAAAACTCTAGTATAAAAAATTTTAATGGGAAAATTTAAACAGAAATAACATGCCCTTTAAAAAAAATCTATTAATGATAAAAACATCTTTTGCAAACTTTACAGATCACTTATGATTCACTGTAGGTATATTAAATCTTTCCATGATTCAATTCAAATCCTTTTCCTGCATTTCATCAGTGAAGATAGAACACACAGCTGGTCATCATGATCAATTCAATAGCTATACATGTGCTTGAAAACAGTTATTAAGTCTATCCAGCTTTCTTTCCAAGCAGGAGAAAAACCCTAATTTTCTAAACAACTTCTACTGTCTAGGTTTTCTTTTTCTGCATTCCAATCGTTATGCAACTTTTTCTTGTCACCTCCTTAAAAAACATGATATGCATGGATGATGTTCTGTATGCTATCCACGTATTATCACCTAGCTCTTACAAGTAGATTCCTTTCTTCCAGACAATAAACTATTTTATTTCTTTGTTATTTAATTATGAACTTTACCACACACTAAAATAAGTTTCAAGTAGTGATGTTCTTGACGTTCTGTTCTATCTTTCAATATATGTTACAAGAAATTTTAAATATAAATGACAATTTGTAAGTGGATTTTATCAAGTGATATTTCTAAACCTAATATTTATTGGCAGCTCATCTTCTCAGAGAAAATGATGTATAAAATCAATAAGAATTCATTTAAAGAAATGGCTGAGTTTCAGACTCATTTATTCAATGTGTCAGAAGTAACTCGGTGTGAATTCTGTTATTAAAACTCTCAGAATTGATAGTTTATAACCTATGGCTAGAAAAAATAACATCCATTTATTGAGAAGCTAAACTGCTCAACTGATGAATTTTGTCAGAAGACACTAAATAATAGTAAATCATCTAAGGGTAGCAGACATATGTCACAAACCATGGCATGATCTGACTGATGATTTGAAGGGACTGCTGGCTATGTTTAGTAGTCCATATTCTTATATTTCATTTTTTCAGTAATAGTAACTAACCCTCTTAAAATCCTTCAACTCGATCTCCCCATTCCCAAAACTAAAGGTTTTTTTTAATTGTCTTATGACTTCGAAATTATCATATCATTTTAAATTTTAAAAATCACTGAAAATGCATGTTACAACTATTGGGGTGAAATGAAATTCTTAAAATATAACACAAATTCATGATTTGGGGGTCCTGGTACCATATTCTAATTAGGGGAGCAAGTAATACTTGAGAGATGCTTCTTTCCCTTTTACACTAACTAGCATACAAGCATCTTTATAAATACTATTCATCCCTTAATCCAGAATGTACACAGGCATGAACAATGGGAGTTCTATATGAATATTGGCTTATTTGAAGATAATGGTAGGTATTAATAATTCAACTCTAATGTTTATCCTACTATATTTGAGATATTATTACAGATTTCTTAATACTGAATTACTTAGAATAAAGAAACTTTAAAATGCACAGTTGTTTATGTATAATAGAAAAAAGTCCAGAAAATTAACTGTTCCTCCTAATAAATGTATTTAAAATATGTTCTAAAACAACCTCAAGAATATTACAAGATCTAAAATTAACCTGTAAATTCTCAGATGCTTGGCTAAAATAAAGAATTGCTGAAGTATTGTTGGACTGCATTACTTTCTTATGTGCCTAATTTTTCCTGGATTAGTTATAGCTGTATAACCTATTTTAGTATCCGTAAAACTCTCTCAAAGTATTGGTAGCAGCAGTTCAGTCTCATTTTGAGCTAGTGTTCATAAAAGTGTGAGAGTCTATAGAAAATCCATCAGCCTAGGAACAGGTGAGGTCCAAATGTCTTGGTTTGGACATTAATGGGTAGAATTAAAAAATGATTACTGCAAATAGGTCTCTTTCATTCAGACCATGTCTTTCTTCTTAAAAATATTTTCTTTGCTACATTTAAAATTCACTGCCTTATTCATCTTTCAGGCACAGAAGTTAATATTCATGACCACTAAATCATGGCTGCATGCCTAGGCCAGATTAGATTAACATATATTTCCCTCATGTACCTTCTCAGGAACATCTGAAAAAAATTTATAATTTGGAAAAAATTTTATTCTATGCATGATGTCTTCTTGGAACTGGAATCAAAGTGTCTCCTTTTAGGAAAACAATATGGCTCAAAGTCAAACCAAGATATGAAGATATAAACCATTAGTTCTGTTTGTACCTACTGTCTATACAAGTATACTACCTTATCTTATTAAGATTCAACTGATAAATAAGAAACACATTTTGATTTAAGTCCTGGTTCAAATTTAGTCCACATACACAGAATTATTCAAAGATAATTCTGTATTTAAAGCATTAACATAGGTAACCTCATTAGTCTATAGTTCAAAATGTATTGAAGATCTATCTACCAACTCGCTATGGAGGAATAACACACAGCTTTTAGAAAGAGCACTGGGTCATGAAGTATTGACAGGCCACTGCCACTTGGCTTGGATAAAGTGAAGACACCAGCAGCCCGAAAAGGTCACACAGCACCTAATGAGCAGTTTCAGCCCTCCTCTCACCAGTAAACTTGAAATAGGCAAAGATTATCTGTGAAAAGATCAGGAGACCTCGTTGTCCTTTTCTGTTTACAATTGGATGCACTCTTGGGACTTGCGGCTCAGCACTGGGATGAATAGTTGGATTCAGGAAAAGTTTAACTGTTAAGAGCAGTGCAGCAAAGAACCATAGAAACATTTTAAGTCTTTTTTATCTAAAACATATTCAGGGAAGAATGTTGGAGAGCCGTTTTCATGCTTGAGTCCTATGCTGTTCAAAAGAACCTCAATTTAGACTCCCAGAAAAGTAAAGGTTCTTCAACACTGAGGAGAAATAACAAAGCATATAATTCCAGAAGTGAGAGAGTACCACGTCAAGAACAGACCAAATCTGTTGAAACTGCAGCATGCAGAGATGTAAGTTGAGAGATGGAATTGTGGAATCTATTTTTAAATGCAGACAAACTATGAATAAAAGGAATGTAGATAGATGCCTTTTTAATTCATGCAACACTGAAATAAGAAGGTGCTTCCCTGAAATGTAAAAAAAAAACAAACAAAAAAATTAAGGATCAAAGGAAAGAAACCAGGTCATGTGATGAATGCACACATAAATTTTTAAAATGTAATATGATAGCAAAGCTAAAATTAAGATAATAATAAGAACAAATCAGATAGCAAAAAATCCCATTTCCATGGGTCAGGTAAAACACTACATAAAGGTTAAATCTTATGCCACTATTTTCAGTCTTACACACTTATCTCTGAAAACAGTTTCAGATGAAAGGCCAGTGTAATACTCTTCATGTTAAAACATGAGCAGTTATTTGATAAAAACTTGAAAATGTAACCATAAGGTAGGTCATTTTTGACTTTAATATGTAATTACCTAATATTATAACTCTAATGTTCTCTCAATAATACACTTGAACTCAAATCACTTTGTATAATATAATGACTGGAGATTATCTCATTAAATTTCATTTAATAATTCTAAAGTATGAACAAAATTATTTTAAATGTCTCAGGTTCTCCTTACAAGCACATATTATAAATTCATACATCTTACCAGATCATTTCCCAGATCTTGCTTTCTTTAATCTCTCTCCTCAAATACTAGAGTTTCTCTTTTTCTATTTCTGTCAGCTGTTGTCTATTTAAATTTTCCAAAAGTTCTGTTTCAACTAGAGGGCACAGTGAGGGCAAAAGTATGTCCCTAAAATAATACCGTCACCTTCAACTTTGTGAAACAATAGAGAGAATTCATCTTCAAATCTTTTGATTTAGCAGGCAAGGTTCTGGTTCTAATATCATCTCAAACTGAAAATGCACAGAGGCTAAACTCCTTCCCTCATTACCACTATTGATTGAATATCAACTCTGTCCCGGCACTATCATAAGCACTGTGTGTACAGTTAAGAACTGTACACCAGTGTACTGGGCACTGCCTGGGCATTGCCTTCCTGGAGCGTTTAGCCAGACCTTACATAAAGAGCATAATGCTTAGCCTGTGCGAGTAGAAACAGTCCCTGAAACATAGTAGAAGCTTAATAGTACTCCTTGGGTGAAAGAATGAACATCACTATGAATTATAAATTGTGATAAGCACTATGTAGAAAAGAAGGGATTGCTTTGAAATAGAATAACAGTATGAAATGCATCTCTGTGTAAATGCCAAATAAATAGAAATGAAGGAAGAGAAAGAAGTAGAGATATGTGCAGAGATTCGAGGTGAAAGAGTTTGGCGCATCTGAGAAGCGAAAGCAAGGTAGATGGACTTAGTTTAGTGAGTGGGCGGGACCATAGGGAAAATTGTCAGGAACCAGATACGGTAAGATCTTAAAGCCGCTGGAGTGTTTTAAGCAAGGGAGTGATGTGGTCAGAGAAGCGTTTAAAAGCATTTTAAAATTCTGGCTACTTTGTGAAACTGAATTAAAGAAAAACAAAAGTGGAAATGGAGAGACGGGCATAAACACATGACAGTGTTCCGGTCTGGAGCCATAGCAATGACGAAGAAGGGTGCCTGGAGAGGAAACATATTTAGGTGGAAAGCACATCAATAAGATGCAAGGGTGAAAGAGAATTGAGAATAATACCAATTTCAGGCTAGTTTTAACACATAACAGGGCACTCGAGGAGTCAGCAGAGAGCAAGAGAAAAGGCCAGGATTAGGCTCAGTTTTATAAGCCTTTTTATCACATTAACAAGAAGTGTGGTTTAGAATTATCCAGCATGCTGGAGTCCATATTCACACTAAATAGTTCCATGTTTTAGTTTTTAGCAAAGCTCTCCCTTCTCAAAGTCCGGGGGGAAAAGCTGTTGACGAGGCAACCTTTTCAGCTTGTATAGTGCTGACTCATTTTTCCACCGAGTGTCCTCATTGTCAGGACTGGGAGGACGAGGACGGGCAGAGAATCAGATACCCAGCTGGAGTGCTCCTGAGTCAGGCCCACTGCAGCAAAGGACCATAAACTGATCAATGGAGAACTGACTGACAGCGGGCCCTCTTCTTGCCTGCCCTTGCAGCTTAACTAGCTACCCCAGCTTGGTCACACAGGCTTCTGTTTTTCATTGGAACCTTTAAATGTTCCAGGAAGCAAGCTGCTGAAGCAGAGTACTTAGGTATTCTTTCAGTAATGCTTCTTAACCCTTTCCAGTTTGGTTATGGATATTGTTTCTAAAAAAATACATAAATGAACATGTATGCAAAATAGTCATACAATTTTAGTACTCAGACCCACTGAAGCTGAATCATGGACCCAGAAATGATGAAGACATCTGGGACTCTGCAACATGTAAATATTAAATTTCTGCTAACATTGAACGTCTCAGCAGTAGATGTGAAGAACACATGGAAGGACCACCCCCTCAAAAAAGTTGTGTAATGAGCCAATGCTCTATCCAGCTGGCATGCGAGTCAAAAACATCTCATTGTAAACAGCTCAGATAGAATGGTGAAAAAACCATGGGTCTGGTGTCAGAAAATCTGTGTTCAGCTGGACCACAGGTGGGAGGATCCCGAGCTGAGCAAGTCCTTGAACTTCTCTGAGATTCCGTGATCTCATTTTGACGCAAGGTTAATAATAATTAGACCTGCCTGGCAAAACTTTTGTTTGTGAAAATGTTTATTATCTGTAAGCTTCTTAGATGTTCTTATTTATTTATTAATTCAAATATTACTTAAACCAATGTTCAAGGCATCCACTTTACTGACCTTGAGCTAGTAATCTAGTCACCAAATAGCCTAAACTGCTGATGCCAGAGGTGCTTCCCCCATTACAACTGGGCACTGGTCTGACACAGTCTATATCTATAAATTGTACATTCACAATTTTTTTTCTCTCTAAACATGTTTCGCAGGTTTTGAATTGCAATTTTTCATTCACACAGCAAAATTAAACCATGTAACCCCTTGGACTTTAATACAGCTATGTAGCTCTGTAACATCAGATACAAGTGCCAAGTGTAGGCATTGAATTTGAACCAATATCAAGAGACAGAGATATTTTCACTTACCTCTGTCACTGTCATAGAGGTATGCAAACTTGTCCCACTGATAGTATTCAATCAAGCTAAGAAGGGCTCCTTTGAGGTCAGGTCTCATCTGAATGACAAATGGGTGTGTGCCATCCGTTGGGAAGCTGGGCGTGATGAAGGAGACATGGAGCGTCCCACAAAATGATGTGATGGTGTTTACAGACTTCTTATCATAAAATCCAAAAATAGCATAGACTCCTCTTGAAAACTGGGAGCAGACTAGAAGAAGAGGGAACACAGAAAGGATAAATCATTGTAACTGCCATACCATCATGGATTTGCTTGAAATATAATGCCCTTTTATATAAAATACAAAATAACAAATCTAAAGAAACATAGAATTTATATCAATGATTCATCAGATATATGAGCACTTATTTACTTAGCACTCTAAGAAATTCAAAGAATTATAAAGAATTAAAATACTAATTCTAGGTTTATGAAAATATTAATATTATTTTTTAACAATGTATGTGCGTATAAACATATTTTAGGACCACCCCATTAAGAAAGAGTACAAAAAAAGATTGCAAGTAAAAATCGTTATAAGAATAAACTGTAGTTACCTGGGACTTATACACATTCATAACAGCTCATTCCCTATAATATTGATTCTTTTAAAAGGCTTTATTGTGTTAATGATGCATTTATTCTAGAAGGTCAGTGTGTTTATGAAGAGTTCTACTAATGACCCAAACTCCTGTGAGAGCAAATGGGCACAAGACTCGCCACTTGTGGTCCTATCACCAGAAGGCAACCTCCCTCTCACCTGTGTCAGTCACTCAAGTAGCAATTAAGTGAAATTCAGAACACTTAACTTTTATCTTTGCCATGGACTTAAGTTATCCCACATGTTCAACTCCATACAAAACAAATAATTATATTTTGGCTTATGACCATCATTCTTAAGAACATGTATGTATTTTTTGAAATGCGAAAGTCCCCATTATTCACATAATCTCTTACCCTCTAAGAATACTATTAGTATTTCAGTGAATGGCATATGACACTGCCTTCCCCATTTCCTATGGTCAGACCATCTCTAAGTATTGCTCATTGTCATACCTAAAGGTACTCAAATGTGGTCCACTTACTTCTTCCAATATTCTAATCATCCTAGTTCGCTGCCCCATGTATATTCATTGTTCTTGCCTTGTGCCCGGCATGTTCTCTGGTACCTTAACTCCTTTACTGTTTTATGATAACCCTTGAGGGAGGAACTATTATTATTCCTAAATTATTGATAGGAAAATTGACACATGGAGTGACTAAGTGATTTACCCACGCTCTCGCAGCTGGTCAGGGAGAGATGCAGTGTTCAAACCCAGGCAACCTGGATGCGGAGTCCATGTTCTTAACTGATGGATAATCCTGCTCTTCTCACTTTGATTATTGGAATACCTACCCAACTCTCCTCCTTCATCCAATTTTGCTCCTTCCATTCCATTCTCCACAATGTAGTCAAAATAATTTTTGAAACACAAATCTGAACATTTCTCTCTGAGAAGTAGGGGTTACTTTGTCCAAACTGATTCCCTGCAATGCCCTGTAGACATGATCCACAGTGTTTAAGGTCCACCACTTTAGGTCAGCCACTTGGCTTTCAGTGAATTAATTGTTGATATTTTTTAATGTCAAGAGTCATTTCAACCCAAGGAATAGAAATCAACTATCCATGAGCATAATCTAACAACCCAGAGAATAATATTAAGCATCTGTTTGAATTAGTTAACCTCCTTTAAAGGATAGGACCAATACTTTGCCTTATTTCATTTGATTTCCTTCAAAAAATAAATTCGTTTTATAATTAAGAAGTATGTAAAAATAGATTTGGTTAATAAATTAGAGCACTGCTAGAATATATACAGATTCTAGTAATCAATTTGCAGACAATGAATAAATAATAGGCAGTAATTTTAGCAACCACTGTATGATATGGAAAAAAAGAAAGCAAATTGGCTATTTGTTTGAGTGTAAACATTAAATACTTATTAATCTTCCCATTCAAATATTCCCATTTTCATTTAAATATTTACCAATCTTCAAGTAATTTCTTCTTTCTAACATAAGTTTCCTGGGGTTTCTGGGTCACATCTGTGTAATATGTCAATTGAAATCTTTATTACCAGTCTTCTGGGGAATAGTCTCCTGTATCTCAGAAAACAACCAAATTTATTTCTTTACATTTATTTCATACTTTAGCAAAGATGAGATTCCTGCCTCTTATTCATGTTTATATTTTCGTCTTTGTCTTGTACGGAAGTTGAAAACTAACCTTTAATGTGTTTGACTATGCTCATTTTTCATGAATGTGAAAAGGTCCTTTCATTGTTAAAACCCTTCTAGGAAAACTTTGTAGTGGTTTCTTATTTTTATATATGGATCTGTGTACTGATGTGTATATCTTAAGTCTTAAGTTTGTTCAGAAACTGATGACTCCATATGACATGTAAGAGGGGGGAATTGCTATAAAATTCTCTCTAGGTCTATTTTATTTCAACTCCTGCAGTGTTAGTATGTCATCTAAATAGTAAAGGAATATCAGGCAATATGATTGATTAACAGGATCTCCTCTCATCTTAAGTAAAATAGCTTCTGTGATAGGAATAGCTGCCACAGCATCAGAGCAGAATGCTTGATAGCGGATGCCACAGTCTGAATGCACAAGGAGCCGTACCTTTCATTTTCCATTTGTTTTAGACTCTGGAGTGAGTTGTCAAGGGGCCTGCTGGTTACCCCTACATCTGGAAACATCTGGCTTTGGCCCAATAACAGGCACAAGCTGTACAAAACTTCCTAAATTGCCACAACTCACGTAACTTAGAAGGCACTTTTTTCCCCCAGGCAATTCAGCTAATTCTCCAATGAACATAATTCTACAAGGGCCTTACTCTCCTGACTATTCCTGGTTTCTCTCATCCCTCTTCCTTTATTCTTGATCTCTTCATGGCACATATTCACTTGTCTATTTGTCTATATCCTCTAGTTTTCTAGATATTTCTTTTTTAATGTCCCTTTCTACACATCCAATTAACTGCCATTCGATCAAAATTGCATATGTCCCTCTTCCCCTTCAGTCAGTCAGTCAGTCAGCCCCAGTCCCCAACCATGACAAGGGCATTGTTGTGATTTACTATCAAGAAATGCTGACTCGAGCTGAGGAATTCTTTTACTCAGTTAGCAGCAACCATCTCAAGATGAAAAACTTAGTGCTATACTAAGCACTAAGAAAACTAGAGTTTTTCACACTTTATCCCCAAATACTCGAGTGTTTGCCTGCTGATACTGAAGTTCTCCTCAATGTAACCCAGACATGTGACACTACTGAAATATTACACACAAGGAAATTCATTACACTTCTTTGAAATTACTCTTCATTTGAGGAGAAATAAAATTTTTTCATGTTGCTTTCTACCTTATTCCCCATCAATGCCTTCAAAATTTAAAACCATTTTTCTAATGTACATTCTTCCTCAAGGAAGGAAAATTTACTATCACTGAGAATATTCAAATAATGTACCAAAGCTCTGGATACAATTCCATTTCTAAAATCAGTTAAACAATACTCGTGCTTCCTATGTAGCCATTCTTTTCCTACATCAACTCTGAGGCAGAGGAAGGAGCAGAAAAGCTCTCGAATTTACCTTTCGCTTCCTAATCGGTACAATTATCCTGTGAGAGACACTATCAGAAATTATTGAATAATTATGTTGATTAATAGTAGCATTGTTGTTAGGTCTCAAGACTCAAAACTGATCACAAAGTGGTAGGTAAATAGACTCTGAGTTCTACTTAAATTAAATATTTAATATCAACTTTGAGAAACTCAGCAAAGAGGAGTCCTTTTAAAAGACACTCTAGGTCAAACTGCAGAAAAGATAATCTCCTGGGTGCAAGCAACTTGCTGATTATTCCACTTTTTATGATAAACCCAGATGATATAAGCCAATAACAGTGCTGATGGTGCATCCAACACGCATCTCTTTCTCTTGGGTCTTCCTGCTCATTGGTGCTGCTAATGCAGCACACTCGGTACCGTCTAGAGAAGCCTGCATGGTTATTTAGTAGAAAGGCAGGGGAAAAACAGGGCATGACTTATTTTTGTTTTACATTTTTTATATTTATAAATTGCCATTCCCTTCGGTGAAACAGCATAGGCTGCTTCATGTGCAAGAATGGAGGCAGCAGTTCCTTTGCAGCTTGTGCAGAGTCTGGTGAAAGCTGCACCACCAGGCAATCCTGACTTCAAAATACGGAGACCACAGAAAATCTCTCTCCTTCCATCATTAAACTTCTGACATTAGCTTCTTCTAAACTCTGACCCAGGTTTTACAATTGAAATTTCCCTATTATTTGTCAGTTATAATCTCCTAGTCACTAAATCCAGTGATCTCTTTGTCAGATCAAGTTTTCTTGGCTTCTCTGAAGTTACTAATCAAAAACTTGCTTCTTGAAATACCTTCTTCTCTACTGCTACTAGCTTTTCCTCTTTCAACTCCTTCTCTACATTGCTGCCCAGTAAAATCATACCACGTTTATACTTTCCCTCTCCCTCTCATTACCTTTACCTGTCTTATTTGTTTTTTTACATCTTAAATTAAAAAGGCATTCTCTTTTTTTATTGTATTTTTTCCATTACCATTTAGTCCCCTTATACTCTCCTTCCCCCAGGAATCAACACAGTGTTACAGTAAAAAATTGTTTTTAAATTAAAAAAGGCATTCTCCAAGGATTTGTCTTACAGTGGTGTTTCTTTTCATTTTACACTCTATCTCTTAGTAGTCTTATCCCTTTTAACATGGTCAGATTCAACTTGCTATGCATATTCCCCAAAACTCCACTGTCCCTTTAGTTGTCCCCCGAGCATGGTATTAGGTTTAGAATAATGCCACAACAAATGGGAGAGACATAGTCAATTCCTAGCTGGAGTTGATAGATCCAGTCTCTCACCCTCCAGGATCACTCATTGGAAAACGTCTAACCCCACATCATTTCAATTAATTCCATAAAAACAAGGAGAGAACACCCTGGAAATATTATCCTACAAACCAAGTCTTTGTGTCAATTTTTTTCCTTTTACCTCATGGCATCATAACTCTAGCAATCATTGATTTTATAATTATTTTTCAGAATAAGTAATTAATTACTCTCCCTTGTTCGGCTCTTACCATCTATAACCATCTCTGTTTTATTCTACTTTATTCATTCCATTATTTGGGGGGGACTTACTATGCCCTGTTTTAGATGCTGGAGAGACAGCATTAAGAGGGACAGGTAGGAAGCTTGTATAGTTTACTTCTTAGGTGCTTCTTGCACCAGAACCTTTATTTTCTTTCTCTTTTGTCCTGCCAAGCTAAACTATTCCCCATCTTCTCTCCCCACTTCCTTCAATACATGCTCTTCTTGTATTAGTCTTCCTATAGCACAGCACATAAATGGCACTCTCCAAGGATCTGTCAATTATTTTTCTTCTTTTTTTTTTTTACAATCCATCTCTTAGTGTTCTCATACCTTTTCAATTCAAATTTTGTGCAAATGTTTCCCAAACGGGAACCATCACTTCACTAGTCTCCCTTCATCCCTTTATTTACTGAGAAAATATATACTATAAATGTGTTGTATATAATTATACAGCAAATATGTACATACTTTATACTTTATAGTATAAATTTACAACATATACTGTATGGTACAAATACTCTAAATATCCCACATGTGATTAATTTTTAAATATGTATTTTCATATTTTATAGTATGTCCTTGCTAGTGTGATTTGTAATTAAAATCTTTGATTCTTTCAAGACTGGAAGCATGACTTTTCAGAAATAAAAAAGAAAAAATAGAAATATATAAAAAACCACTGTTTTATATTGTCTAGAAGCATATAATTTTAATCTCAACTGTTAAATAGTACGGAGACATTACTATTGTGTATTCAAGGATCTTGGGGCTCTGACCTTAAGATGTAACAGTGGTAGGTGCTACAAGTGAGAACAACCTGAGATTGAATTCTGGTATTGCTATTATTTAGTCAGGACTGGTTGAGCAAGTTACTTTATTTTCTCTGCCTCAGCTTAATCATGTGCAAAAGAGAATCATAATATTACCTATCTAACTCACTGGGATGGGCAGTATTAAGGAAGAAATTAGTTGAAACAGTGTTGGCAACTAGTAAGCCCCATATAAACCTCTCATGACCTTCCTTTTTATATTCTATGTTCTAATCAATATTGATATTAAATAATCTTTCACCGGGATTTTACTCACATTTTTCCTTTAGCATAAAATCCCTCACTTCCATGAGGCAAGTGTTCATATGTTTAAAACACACCCATCTTTTCAGAATGTGACAATCACTCCTGACTTCTTCCATTCCTTTATCCCCCAGTTTACAAATTGTCACCAAATATGCCCATTTGACCTCTCAAATCTGTACTCTTCAGCTCTGCTGACATTGTCTTAATATGGCCCATAAATGTTTATTGACTCGGTTGCTGCAATAACCTCCCAAATAGCCCTTTTTATAATAAATCTCTTTCTTATCATGGCAGAGTTAACCCTCCTGATTAAAATCTATCAATGTCTTCCCATTGCTTAGAGAATAACACGCATGACAATGCTCAGATGGTATCTCTTTGCTGTGGTCCATTTCATGTCTTTCCTACATGGAAAAGCAGTGTGCATTTCTGCATTGTAGCCTGAACTATAATTGCCTTGTTTTGCCCTCTCTGAGATAATTGAAAGCAGAGAATGAAGTGCTGTTTATCTTTAAATGCATAGCCTGTCATATAGCTGGGACAGAGCAGACACTTGATAAATGTCATGCAATAAAGTACCAATTCTTCCATGAAGGGGGCCTTGCTTACTATCAACTGAATATGACTTTTCCTGATTATAAACCCCATCAGCGTCCTGCCTTTACCTCCCTCATGGCCTGAAGTACATCTTTGATTATGGGCGCATGCGAATGTGTGAGTATGTGTGTATGTGTGTATGGGCCTGTGTAACCCCCTTGAGAGCGGGGATCAGCGTGAGAAGAGAATAAGATGGCCTGAATTGGAAGCCCAGCTCCATTCTTTCCTGGCCGTCTGGTATAACAGTCCCTGAACTGAGCCTCAGTTTCCTAATCTCCTGACTGAGGATTTGAATTCCTGTCCTGAGCATTTGAGAGAAATGCTTTAGACTTTAAATGATATAATGTAAAGATAAATATTGGGGAAATATAAATCACTAAATAAATGTGTTAATGGCAATAACTCCAACAGTCATAATTTTTGTATTCTCTGCACACCCAATTTAGGAATTTTTCACAAGTATGTCATTAAATATTTGTTGAGTGACAACACAATCTGAACCAATTGTGTAACAAAGATATAAAACAGGTTCTTATGATAAGTTTCATTTTTGTCGATACTGGAGTATTTCTGAAATAAAGTCCTAACAGCATTTTCTCCTTTAAATTTCATACTGAAAGATAACTAGTGTTAGTTTAAAATTTACCAGTGCAATTTAGCCTATCTGTTCTTGTAACAGGAAAAAAATCACAATCATTACTATGAGAAGACAATTTTTGGAATATTTGTGAAATTTTATTATTTTAAGCTTTCAAAATGTATTTTATGTGTGGAAAAACTGTACCAAGAGAGGTGAAGTTACATCAATACCTGACGCAGGATGCAGTGGGGAACCTAATGAAAGAGGGGACTTTGTCTTGGTCATATGTCTAGTAACACATATTGGAATTGAAAATATCCTCAGGTATTTTCATAGTCTCTAATGTTTTATTTCTTTCATGGAATAGAATTTTTCAAGCCTGAAAACTTATCATAAGGAACAATTATTCCTTTTTTAAAAATCTAATTGCTGCAACACAGGGGTACACGTAACATTTGGCTTCCCCATAAACACATGGGGGAATGTTAAAAATAAAACTATAATTCTTTTATTTTTGGAATATTTAGGTAAATACAATATGCTGTTCTCATAATGAAGTGGAGTAAAACTATTCATTTTTCATGAGTAGGATTATATTTTAAAGTTCAAATTTTACTGGGGTACCTTGTTTTCTTATCAAATAACAAGAAGGGCTCCTCACTCGGGAGCTGACATGACAGCGTAGCACCTCTCACGAAACTCTGATCCCTTTAAAAGCCTCCCCTTTGCTCTGTCCCCTCCTGTTCCTCAGGGCCCAGCCCAGTTCCTAGCGCAGACACTCAGTGCATAGCTACTGAACAACACACTAAATGAGTCAAAGAAAACATGAAGAGTAATAAACATTCACCGCAATGACATTTTCTATAAATTGCCTCACTGATGATTTTCCATATAGCCCTGCCACAAATCTTTAGTGTGATAAATTACTTCTCCTCCTTTGCATACATTTTGATCCCATTTTTCATACAAATATTAAATGTGATGCATCATCACTCAGTGGAAGACAATGAAGTTGTAGTAATACATTTTTCTTTCTCTCTCACAAACATTTATCCTTCCTGAACTTTGTGTTATGTTTGCTGAGTGAGGTGAAATGTCGCAAGTTTATTGGTGTTGCCCATATTATATGCAGCTTAAAAAAATCTATAACATTTATGCTGCCTTCATTCATCATCCGGGAAAGCAGGCAAGAGTAGAACAGACAGTAATAGGCAATAACTTTCATGTGAATTTTAATGATGTGCTCTGGACACGTACATGAAAGAGAATTACCTCCGTTTATACAAGATGCTATTTCACAACAGATAGCCCAATTCTTCATCCCTTGCTCATGTCTTTCCTCCTCATAAATACACATAGTTCTACCCTCTGCAAATTCTAGCTCAACTTGTGGTCCATGTGAGTTCTGGGCCCTGCACGCCCTGATGCGATTTGCATGTTGTGGTAAAGAGTGCCAGTCTAATCCCCGTCGTGACACCAGCCAGCTGTGTGCTCCTGGCAAATTGCAGCTTTCAAATGTCTCAGTGCCCTCAGAGGTCCCATCGAGCTCAAATCTGGGCGTGTACGGCCAAATATCGAGGACAGAAATTATACAAAATAGCAGGTGGTGCATGCTTATTATTCATCATATTCTTATTTATGTAAAATGAGTGTTTGAAATACAGTACATTTTTGTGAATTAAATTCTACCACTGTCTTCACGTTTGGTTAATCTTTCTTAGTTTTCCTCTTCTTTTTTATCTGTCTCCCCCATTCTACTTGTCCTGTTTCCTCCTTCAAATTTTTACTTTTCTACCTCATCTTTATATTTATCTTAAGCCCATGAGGGATACCTTAAGCGCCACAGCCACTCTTGATCCCAGTGCCTAAAGAGATGTCTGATGTAATTAGGATGTAATCTGAGTGTAATCAGGGTGTACAAAGTCAAAGGACTATGCTTATTCCAAAATACAGATCTGGTGATATTTTAGTACAAGTAAGCATTTTTAGCTTTTGTGATAAAAAATACTTTAAAAAATAATTGAAACATTTTCAAATATGTAGAAGGTTTTTACTTAAAAGACGTTTTCTCTGAGTGACATTTCAAAAACAAATGAACTATTTTGCCTTGCTTGTCCGGATGCTCTCAAATTAGATCTGACAACCCTCTTGCTTATGTACGCCTCAGAGTTTCTATCGCAGGACTTTCTTTCTTGTGCCATCTGTTGGTACGTGAGAGGGTTTCTACTTAGATGCCTCAGCACTTATATGTTAACTCATATAAGTGTATTAAAATAGGGAAAATTAAATATAATATAATGAACGATTATGTAAATGTAATAAGAAAAGTACCGGACCATTAGCACGCATCCCTAAATCGCTAAGTAGCTGGAGAAATTAACTTCGACACAATGGGCTCTCACATGTGATGCATTGGTCCTGCTCAAACTCTGGGCTAATGTTTGGTACTGGAGCGTGGCATTTTGCTTTAATGTTGTCCAAGGGGCCTGCCTGCTTCGTGGTCACACTGCCTTCGATAAGAGGAGCAAGGATAGAACTGATGGTGTGAAAAGAGTTCCCTCAAGAAAAAATTAGGAACTTGCTTTTTGGCCCTTGCATTTATCTTTGAAACATAAATAAAAGGTTAATAACTAAAAAATAACAGGAATAAACTCATATGAATTTAAACAAGTGTATTATAATATCCCTTTGATGACTACTCTTCCCAGAGGCAAGTCCTGCTAACAACCATCTGGCATGATGTTTGCACACTTGTAGTTCCAGTTAGAGTCGATTGTGTTTGTTGGTTTCTGTTTTTGTTACATTTTTGATTAATGGGACCATAGGGTGATGGTCCTGAGACTTGCTCTGACACATGGCAAAGAAATTACGATGTTGGTACAGACTTTAGTTCATTCTCTTAAACCCCTACCTGGTGTTTCCTGGTTTAGATGTATTATTCTCTCATTAACATTTCCTGAGATATTTAAACTTTCATGAATTTTTGCTGCTACAAATAAGGCTGCAACAAATATGTCAGTACTTTCATCTTTGTTCACTTGAGCTAATATCTCTGCAAAACAGATTATTAAAGGTGAAATTGCTTGTTTGGATGTTATGCTGAATAAAATGTTAATGTTGCTATCAAATTACCACCTAAATACAGTGTACCAGTTCACATCCCCATTAACAAAATAAGATAAACTCTCATATTTTGGTGTTCTTCACCAATTGTGGATATTTTTCAACCTTTTATTTTTTTTTACTAGCTTAACATGTAAAAATATTTCATTGTTGTTTTAGTAATGACAACTTACATTTCTCTATCCTTGTGAAATAAGGCATTACATTTAGGGCTTTTTAAATAATTCTAACCCTTTTGAAACTAACTATATCCATATGGGACCAAATAATATCCAAATTTTACAGATTAAAAAAACTCAAAAACAGCCCAGGCTGGGTAGCTTAGTTGGTTAGAGTGTTGTCCTGATGTGCCAAGGTTTCAGGTCTGATCCCCAGTCAGGGCACATACAAGAATCAACCAATGAATGCTTAAACAAGTCGAACAACAAATAGATGTTTCTCTCTCATTTAAAAATAGACACAAAAGGCTTATACAAAAATCTTAAAATGCTCAACCACACTGAAAATTGGGGAAATGTTCATTAAGGCCAACTGAGACTGCATATTAACAAAAGTGAAAAATTTTATGATACCAGGAATTAATATTATATAAAAACAAGAACTTACATACTGATAGCAGATATATAAATTGATGCAACCATTTTGGAAAACTATTGGGCAAGATTTTTCTGTACAGTTAAAGAACGACACACCAGCAATTATTCTTTTCTTAGGCACATGCCCCGAGACACTAGTTTTAGTGCACCCACAAGGAAACATCATGTGTAATATCCATGACCACATTTTTTTAAACCAAACAACCAAAGTATCCTTCGACAAGCCACCACATACAATGGTATAGCTCATGGATTAATACACAGCAGTGAAAATAATTGTTTTCATTTTTACTTCATTATTCTCATTGAATAAGAGAAAACCAAGTTACAGCAGATGGATAAATTGCTTATATAATGTTAAAAAACTATACACTCTATTTAGAATAAACATATGAGTGGTAAAACATGACAAAATCTATAGAAATGATGAACTTCAAATTTGAGATAATAGCTACATTGACAACATGCAAGAGTGGAGGGGACTCAGGCCATTTCAACTTTATCAGTAATGCTTTATTTCTTGAGCTGGGTGCTGTATACAGGGACACTTGCTAAAATATGCTATATATTTGTCTGATGTAGTGAGTAAAATGATTTAAGTAAATAATGGATGATTTGGAGAGCGGAGCATATAAGGAAGCTGGATAAATTCATTAAGGGTCAAATAAGGAACAGAAAACACATCATATGAAATGTAAACCCAGTAGAGTCTAAGCAGAAAGAGCTTAATTTCACTTGCAGTGTCCTAATTAGTGTTCTTTTTTTTAAATGCTCAATAAAGAAACGAGCAAGCTATGTTAAGAAATAAATGCTGACTACTTAATTAAGTGTGCTGGTTGGCCCAGTTCTCCTTTTCATGCAACATCAACTTCTCTCAAACTTGATCTTCAGGAGAATTGTAAATTATGTCTTGCAAGTGACTTCTGGGTCATTCCACTTGCAAATAATTAAAATGATAAATGTCAAGGTGCTTTGGTATTAGAAAGAACTGAGATCCACTTTTCTCCAGAAATCTCAATGTTTTCTCCTAAATATAAATCTGTTATATTGATGCCACAATATTAAAAACTCTTCAGCATCATCCAATAATGAGTATCAATTATAAAACATAGGCCATTAATTATTAATTAATAACTCTAAACCTTTACCTTTGGAAAAGGACTTCATATCTAGCATCTCTTTTGTCTTGTAATAGAAGCATGGGATAACAGAACAAACATTATCCCTATTCTACAGCTAAAGATTTGGCTGACTTTCTACTTAAAAACAGTGGTGAGATGTCTTAGTTTACTTTTAAAAGTACACTAGTTTTTAGTATCTTTTAAAATCAAAAGTTAAAACTGAAAAATAGGGTAAGTTGACTCATATATGTGAAACAAATCCATAGCATTAGGAAATATTAGAATACAGTAAATAGCAATAAAGGCACTAGATAGTTTTATTTCCACATACAAAGTGGTAAAGATGTAATAGACATATCTCCTGTACATATAATGCTAGTGATTCAGATGGATTTTTGCACCAAATAAATTATTTTTTGCTCAATAAATATATGATTGTCTAACCACTAAGCTGTATACCCAAAACCAATGCATAATAAAAAAAGTTTTCATAATTTAATTAAGCTAAGTAGGCATTAATATATTTATAATTTCTATATCACATATAATTTAATACTTAGGTAATAACACATTAATCATGGTAATTTCCATTGTGGGTTATTTGTCACATTCAATATGGGCCTAACATATCAGACCTCAGATAATTTAGGAGGAAAATTTGCCACTGCTCCTGAACAGACAGAACACCATCTCTTCCCTCAGCCAGGACTTGACACTGGTCTGCCAAGTCTGCCGAGCCCAAATGTCATCACTATATTGTGCAGAAACAAAATCAAATCAGTACAGCATTCCCTTTGAGTGGCTCTTATAATAACTTGAAAGAGATTCTGGGGCCTTAGCAGAACTTCCATATATGGTAAATAGGGAGTCTAGATTGTAGGTATGTCAATGGTCTAAATACCCGGAGCTGACAATAAAAAAGGTATAAATATTTTTTTAAACACCAGTTTTTCTATAGTATTTCTCTGTCATATATTTGAGGTGTAAAAGAGTACCTTAAATGTATATAAACAAATTGTAGGGTAAGTGAACAAAGTGTTTGACCCCATCTGTTTCAATATCTTTGTTTGAAATTCGTTTATTCTCTTTTGGCTCTCAGCTGGTGCATATTTTCTGAGCCCAGGACATTGACAGTGTTGCTAAATTTTGTCAGTGAAAATACATGAGTTGTTACTACACAGACATTTGGAGAGAAATTAATTGCAAATCTCATTTGGGGTTCTTATAAGTTTCAGTATACATTTTCTGACTGAAACAGAACCTACCCCCAAGACAAATTACTGCTACTAAAGTGACACAAAATAAAGCCATATCATTCTCAACTGTCCCAGATCTGAAGCATGAGCCTCTGATACCTATTTTGTCTCCCTCAGCATCCATTCTGTTCAGCTCACCCCTACATCATACTTGCATCCACTTCCATCAGGCCCTTGAAAATACAGGTCAGCACCTCCCCATTCTCTTCACTCTTAAACTTTTCCTAAATTTTATTGCCAAGACTTTATAATTCCTCGAAACTCCCTCACCTGTGAAGATAGTCTTTTTTCTAGAATCTTTTTTTCTAAATGGACTACTCCCTAATGCTTAATAGAGAAGGCACCTGTTGATAGTGGAAATATGGCAAATTGTTGCCCTCACGGCCCACAATAAGTCAAATCTCCCAGTGACCACAATCTGACTAGATGCCTTTCACACTGACTGGCCTTGGCCAGTCGTTGAGCTAATCTTACAAAGATGACGTCAGCAAGCATTACACAAGCGGAGGTGCATAAAGTCCTTTCCATCAGGGCTTGCCCTCTGGATCGCAGGCCTGACACTGAGGATTCCCAGCTAGCCCCTTTGAGGTTGCAAGACCAAGTGGAGAGAGGCTTGGGTATTTCAGCTGTCATTGCAGAGTCAGTCCTGACTCGCTCTCCAGCTGAATGTACTTCACATGAAAGAACCCAAGCAAGACCAGCAGGAAAACCTCCCAGCCAACCCACAGAATTTTTAGGGAAAAAATTGGTTGTCTTTTTGCGCTAAGTTTTGGGAGAGTTTATTGTGTAACAATTGAAACAGAAATTGGTATCTCAAAATAGGGTGCTAGCATAACAAAAGCCTGGAAAATGTGACATTGTTTCATGGACTGGAGCTAGAAAGTAAGCAAGGAGACAGTTTGCAAGGGTTGGAGGAATGATAAATAGATAACAGAGGCCAGAAAGCCAAGAGAAAACTGCTAGTGGCCACTGGAAAGGTGAACATCCATGTGTTATGTCAGTCAGAGCACTGGCAAAACTGTCACGTGTAACTAACTGGAAGATTGAAAATGTGCCAAATAAAAACCTGTGAGTCTGGCTATGAACATTTTGAGACAGAACAATGAAAGTGTCAGTTTGCACTTTTGATTGCTTGTAAAAAGATACAGGACAGAGGCCAGTTGAAGAGAGGCCTGTTCTATTTGCAAGTGGAATTTAGAGAAAACACAGAGAGAGGCCAGGACATGGAGGGCTGGACAATCATCTGCTTCACATTTCCAGTGCCTCCACCTGGCCAAGTCAGAAATGGCCTCAGTATAAAGACTGAATCAAAGATGTTGCTATAAGACCCCTTGGTCAGGAGCTCAGGAAGATTTGCCAGAGCAGACCTTACCAGACAAAAAAGGCCTTTAAGGATGTTAATTAAGGGCACTGGGTTATTGAGATTCTCCTACCCCTCTCAAAATTTAGTGTGTGCATAGAGGAGGGAAGAAAAAGGACATATAAGTTATCTTTTTAGTTCACAGTGTTCTGGCTAAAGAATATCTACACCCAAAGAGCTTCATATGCTTATGGGTCTGATGTAGGTGATGAGATCATGGCCTCTGAGCTTGATGCCGTGATTGGATGAGACTGAAGGTTTTGTAAGAGGATGAGTGTATTTTGCACATAAACTATTGGAGCCAAAGGACAGACTGGGATAGATGGTTATGCTAATGTATCCAAGTAAATCAGCCTCCTGTTGTTCGTGCCTGTGTGGGGCCCTCCCTCCTGCCCTGGGCCTGGCCAAATTATTTTATCAATAGGATATAAATGAATGAAACTCAACAGAGGCACAAGCACTTGTGCATTGAGGCTTGCCCTCTTACAGCGCTATTCTAAGACTAGGTGAGAAGTTGTGTAGCCTCAATGAGAGTAAACTACCCCCTCCCAACACAGGCATGCACACATACACACAGAAGGAGAGAGATCCACCCATCCAAGGCATCCCACTGAGCTAACACAATGCATGCCCCTAAATGAACGCAGGGAAGACCAGATGAAAACACTCCCAGCTCACCTACACAATCATGAAATGGAATGGTTGTTGTTTTAACCATTCAGCTTTTTTTGGGAGGGGGCAGCAATATATAATTGATACAACCACCTCTTTCTTGACAATATTAGACAATGTCTAATATTTCCCAAGACACCCAGTTAATTTTCCAGATGGTTGTTGCTCTGGGCACTACTTTCTATTTACTTTTTTTCTATTTTCATTCTTAGGGATTTCAATAAGCTCTCTTTTCCTCTGACTTTTCAACTAACAAGCTTTATAGTGCCTTGATATCTTATTAAGAACATACATCTTCCAAATACTTTGCCATATCATCAGCCACATAACAATCCAAATAGATCGTATCTGTTTGACACATAAGTTTTTAAAATAAAAAAGGCTATAAGAAACAAAATATCTATGATAAAAGTCATCAGATAATTTCTGGAGATGTCACTGTTCCAATCCTAAGTACATTGATAATTATGATATGACATCAGAGAAACATTTTAGGGTAAGACAAATTTGGATTAAAAAGCCAATTATGAAAAGAAAAAAGAATGTGTAACTATGCATATGGTGATGGACGTTAAATAGACCTACTGTGATGATCATTTCACAATGTATATGACTAATCATTATGTTATACATCTGAAAGTAATGCAGTGTTATATGTAAAATATGCCTCAATTAAACAATACTCTTAAAAATTTTTTGGCAAAAACTATGTACTTTTTTTCAGAATTAAATATGATATAGAAAAAGTTTCTAGTCTCATAATTTCTAAATAAGCTTAAATTTAATTAAACTAAAAAGCCAACTTTGAAATTTTTGATTGAGTACATTTCAATTATCTCATGTACAAATAGTGCAAAAATATAGGCACTCAAGGGAAGATGCCAATACTATTTCCTTTGTTATAAGTTCACATTATTTCTTTAAATAATCAAATCTTATTTTAGAAATATAATTGAATAAGTAAGCAAATTAATAAATGACTCTTCCACCCCATCTTTATCCTTCTAAATAAATTTATATTTAAACATCAGAGTGACATATAAGGGGACATACAGTGCTGAGTCTTGGTCAATAATGATTGGTTGGCTTTTAATGTTGGAAATTAAAAATTTCCAAATGTAAAGCTCTAACTTAATAAAAGGAATACCTGATTTAGTGCTCAATAACCTGTTTGTTGGCCAAATTTATTATTTGTCACTATTTTATTTTGATTAGCCATTTACCTACCTTGTACCCCTTGATTTTTTAATTCATAAATAACATTAGCTATGTCATAGGGATGTTGTGAAACAGAAGTACATAAAATAACAAAAAACTATTGTTTAAAATGGTCATAGATGCCCTGGTTGATGTGGCTTAGTGGATTGAATGCCAGCTTGTAAACCTAAGGGTCACCAGTTCAATTCCCAGTCAGGTCACACGCCTGGTTGCGGGCCAGGTCCCCAATTGGGGGTATGTGAGAGGCAACCACACACTGATGTTTCTCTCCCTGTCTGTCTCCCTCCCTTCCCCTCTCTCTAGAAATAAATAAATATAATCTAAAAAAAAAGTTCATAAACGACTTACCTGCCATGTTATGAAAGTTTGAATTTTTCTTCATCTACATTGTTTAATTTGCAGACAACAAAATTAAAGCCCCCAAAAAGCACTTCTAGTACCAAAAGTTACACTTCGCAATAACAGAGCATAGCAATCTGCTAGTATGAGTCAGTGCTAAATAGCCTATGTTCCTATATTCTAACATGTTTAGGTTTCATTAAAATAAACCAAATATCTCTTTTTTGAACTGATAGAGAATTTGCTTAGTATTTGAAATATACATTTCACTTTTTAAATCTCCAATTCCTAGCACAGGAAATGGCCTAGAAGAGGCAATCAGAACATGTTTAAGAATCTTGAATTAGTGAATAAAATAATGAGCAAATAGATACTATTTCAGATAATTTAATAAGGAAAAAATGACTTAATTTCTGACACATTTTAAATCTTCAAAGATTGCTCACAGCATTTGAGCACCTGGAATTCCATGCCAAAGGGAAACCTGAAAGCACAGCGGTGGAGGCTGCCAGGTGGTGTGGCCTCAGTATGAGCCAGTACCGTGAAGCTAACGGCTTACTGCCTTTTGGAGCATCAATCCTTCCCGGTGTCTCCAAACTACTCATGACTTGGGACACACGTCAAATTTCTGAAAAGGCACAGGCAGAGGAAGGGTAGAAGCACTTGAAATGGTTCCTACCCAAGTCGGTAGGGACATTTTTTCATGTGGTAAAACGGAGCACCTAGTGTGTGTGAGTCATCGTGCCATCACCGTCATCATCACCATGAGTTCAGTCTAAGTCTCCTCCACCTGACGGAGCTCTGACCCCCATTCAGAAAACCCAATGTCACACTTAAATTTGAAAGTTACACAAACTAATGTGCAAAGGGTTCCCCTTTCAGAATGCAGACTGGTACAGCCATGGTGGAAAGCAGTGTGGAGGTACCTCAAAAAATTAAAAATGAATCTGCCTTTTGACCCAGTGATCCCACTTCTGGGAATATATCTGAAGGAACCCCAAACACTAATTTTAAAGAACATAAGGACTCCTCTGTTCATTGCGGCATTATTTACCATTGCCATGATATAGAAGCAGCCCAAGTGTCCATCAACACACTTGGTTAAAGTTGAGTGGCTAAAACAACTATGGGGCATTTATACAATGGAATTCTACTAGGCTGTAAAAAAGAAGAAAATTTTATCCTTTGCAACAGTATGGATGGACCTAGAGAACATTATGCTAAGTGAAATAAGCCAGTCAGAAAAAGAAAAATACCGCATGATTTCACTCATATGTGGAATCTGATGAACACACCGAACTAGCAAGGGAAATGGGGACAGACTCACAGATGAAGAAGAGGAGGACAGCTAGTGGGGCGTGGGAAGGTTAGGGGGTGGAGGGATTGAGCAAGAAGGAAAAGGGACTCGTGGAGAGCAGTGTGTTAATCATTGTGGGGAGGCTGTAAGGTGACTAAAAGGTAATGGAAAAACATTTTAAATAATATAAAATATAAAATAAGTAAATAAAATACACAAACTAAAAGGACACTATCTGAATTAATTATGGAAAGAGTTTATAAGGGAAACTTGATCAAAATGACTTTAAACGGAGCTTTAGAAACCACTTTTAATGGGAAAATTCAGATATTAATAAAAAGCAATTCTAATTATACAAGATGTAAATACACAAATTTATTTATGAAAAACTGATGAGCCCAATTGCAAGATCCCTTTATGTGAGCATAAAGGAAAGCTCATAGGTATACCATACAAAATTTATTTTAGTAGAAAAGGTACCTATATCATATGTAGTTTGTACATGTCAAAATACATGATTTCTAATAGATACATTTTAATTTATATTTCAAAATAGTTAAGGAATATACAAGTGTCTTTCAAGAAAACAAAATGTCAATTTTTAATTTGATATCTAAAGAATAATATACTTGTTAAATGTGGAAATACCTAGACTGGTATAAATCTACTTGTAAGAAAAGGGAAAAAAAAATCATTTGGAACTTCATCTCATGCTGCTGAAGGAGGTATAACAGTGACAGCAGGAGAGGAAGAACCAAAAGAACTAAAAAAAATTTTGGGGGGGGGGGGGGGGGGGGGGGGGGGGGGTGGGGGGGTGTTTGTGGAAAAAAAGAATATTATGAATGTATATAAAAAAATTTTTAAATATAAAAAAAAAAAAAAAAAAAAATAAAAGGAAAAAAAGAAAAAGGGGGGGGGGTGGGGGGGGGGGGGGGGGGGGGTGGGGGGGGAGGGTCATACCCCCCTTTTCACAAACAAAAAAAAAAAAAAAAAAAGGGGAAAAAAAGAGGGAAAGAGAAAAAAAAGAAAGGAAAAAAGAGGAGGGGGGGAGGGGGGGAGGGGGGGGGGGGGGGGGGGAAAGGGGAGAGGGAGGGGGGGGGGGGGGGGGGGGGGAAGGGGGAAGAAGAAAAAAAAAAAAACAGTGACAGCAATGATAAGTTCAGGCTGCCTAAGAACCCAGGACTGCACTATACTGCTTCAGTTCTCAATCGACTATGAGATCTTGGCCAAGTTTCTTAAACATTCAGGGTATAAGTATGCTAATTGATAAAATAAATGGGTGTTACTAAATAATTTCTTAGTTCCTTCAAATTCTGACACTCAGATTAAATGGCTGTGTCTCAGAATAGGTTTTGGAAGCAGTCATCGATAGGACTTTAATGAACAACTTGTAACGTTGGCTCCTTCTGGACTCCATCATTCTCTTTCATCCAAATGAGGGAAACTAATATTGACCTGTCTTCCTTGATGCTAAAAGTGCTTCTCTCTGTCTTCCACACTTTTACTTCCATCGTCTTTCCCGTGTGGCATCAGAAGAAATGAGAGGATTGCCTCAAGAAGGAATAAGGAGAGAAAAGAGCCATCTTCACGGAATCATCAATGCCCCCCACTAACATTACAAGACTGCAATCTATAGTATATGTGGGTTTAGGTATGTGTATATATGTGTTTGTGTTTGTGTATGTATGCAGAGATACACACAGATACAGGGTCTGGCACAAATAATATCCCTTTTTATTACAAAATCATAAGCATGTAATTCTGTAACACAACTATATAACACTGAAGCAGAGCATATGACATTTTAGGTGAAATGTTCAAATTAAAACTATAAATTATTAAACCCATATGATTACCCTACCAACCACACTCAAGCAGGTGTTATTTCTGCCAGACCCAGTATATATGCATAGATGCAAACATACATACATCTATATACACACACACACACACACACACATATATACACATATATATTTCCACATATATCCATGTAATGGGTAATCTTTCTTCTTCTCTTCAACCCATACTCATACCCACCTTTTCCAAATTAAAAAAAAAACCCTACATCGTTATGTGACTAATATACAACCTTTTTCTCTTCCTTGGGTTTAAATTATCTTCATTGTTATTCTTTTATAAACTATTATTAAGAAAATTTATGTCCTGGGGGAAAATGTATGCCCTGAATGTATCAATAGAAATGAATAATCACTCAGGTAGAATATAATTGAGTTAGATAGTTAAATACTAAATGTGATCTAGTTGATTAACAAACTTGATTAATCAGAAAAAATATACATACATTTGTTAAAAAGAATTTTTTTCTGGAGTATTAGCACCCTATCTTAATGATTTATATGGAAGTACTGAGTTCAGTTTAAAATTGCTTTAAGTTTTACTTAAAATGTCATTTCAATAAAATCAGTATTATAGTATCTTGGCATAATAACAATAATAATAAAGATATCAAGCCCTTATGTTAATACAGCAATTTTAATATTTCTTAAAATAAGGTAAATAATATTATTTTCAGTATAAGGACATTGAGGTACACCAAGGCTAAGTAATCTGCCCAAAGACACACAGTAAACCACAGATCTGAGTTTCTAATATAGACAGTGGGCCAATTTATTTCAATTATATTTTATACTATTAACTTCTAAGACATGAAAACATTTGAAATACCAACCCCATATTAGAAAGACCATGGTTTCCCTTAGGCCATATGTAATTTGTTATTTAAGAGTCATGTGGAAGAACAGTTTTGAGAAACTATGAGGTCATACCACACATTCACTATAACCTTGAACAACTCAAAACCATTACAGACCTATCTTATTCATGATTGCCCTTTATTTGTATTTTCATGCTGCCTCACATCTCTGGTTACTATTTCATTAATTTAAAACAGACTATTGAAAGTAATATATATTTTGATTTTTCCTAAACTGCTTTCTTTGTGCTCCAAGGAGCGTCCTCTAATTATAATATAAAATTTGGTGAATAAGTTCATGTTTATTCTTTTTATGAAGTTTGATCATCTCTCCTTTCAACACTCTGACTTTTCATACAAAGAGTTCTTTTAAATGCATTAAATAAAAAATTCAAGAGTTGAGACAGTTTCAATTTCAAAGTACTAAAATTTCAAAGGAGCCCAGAAATTTGTTATTCAGCTGTGTCAAGAAGAATTTGAAGGAAAGTGTTTCTAAAGTTAAAAATTCTGATGTTAAGATAGTCTCTACTCTCATAAATGACATTGCAAAGAATTCCCAAGGACAAATTCACTGTGCCTATTTCTTAAATGAAAAGCTCGAAGGAAAGAAAAACTGACCATTCGTTTTCTAAGTCAGAGCTGTCTTCATGTCTTAAAGTTTTAGCATACAAGATTTAAAATATCATTAATGTTAAATAAAATGATATAATAACAGCAGCAGGTAACAAATATGCTTGTAATAATAATTTTAATATGCTTGTAATAATAATTAATAACCAAGTACGTCTCTACAATATTAAAAATCTGATTTTTCATTGCATTCTCACACTTAAGATTCAAGGAAGTTCTTAAAATAGTCTTGAAACAAAACTATCATCCCCTTTCTCCTAGATTTTCAACTGGTTCTTTCTCTTGTTTGAGTTCCTCAACTTAAAAAAATAAAACCACCTGCTCAACACCCCATACTCTTTCACTTTCCCCTTTCTTATACAAGCCAAACATCTCCAAAGAAGTTCATGGTCCACGTGCAGTCTCCCAGTGCTCACTTCCAGTCATTCGTCAGCTCACTCCAATGATTCTGCCAAACTCACTCTACCAAACTCATCTGCTCGGATCTCCAGGGACATACCTGCTGCTCTCTCCCGCAGACCCTTTGATCTCTGGCACCATTCCACAGAGCGGCTATTTGAAACGGCTTTTACTGGCCTTCTATTATCATTTGTCTAAGCATTTTTTTGTACCTCTTTGAATGCTTCTCCCCAGTCATCTTTGACTTTTCACCTTCTCTCTGAATGTTCAATGATGGTTTTCCGAATTCTGCCCCAAGCATGCTTCTCAAGGCATATTCTCTTTTTAGTTACCTTCATTCATTCATAGTCAGACCTTCAATTATGCCCATGCAGAAAATGACAAAATCTTTATCTCCAGCTCAGATCTTAGTCCTAAGTTCCAGACCATATATCCAATTGCCTCGTAGACAAATCAGGTGGATGTTTTCATAGGCCTTTTAAGTTCAATGAATGGTTCCAAAATTGAGCTCATCATTTTCCCATCAGAACCTTTTTTGTATTCTACTGTGAGGTAATGCAATAAGTAACACTCTAGACAGAAAGCATATCCTTGCCTTTATCCACCTCCTTCACCATATGGAATTAGTCATTAGGTTTTTTCAAATATACTTTCTAAATATCATTTGGATCTGACTTCCCTTCATCCCTACCCACCTGCCTATACCCAGTCACCATTATTACTATCCTGGAGTTTCACTCCATTCTCCATATTGCAGCCAAAGTGATCTAATTCATAATTTAATTCTGCATTATGCTTAAATCTACATGTTTGAAACTGTTGGAAACCTTTCTAGTGCTGTTATTTTGGATTGCAAAGTCTCTGTGGGGCCTTGTGTGATTTGGCCACTGATTTCTCTCTCAGCCTCATCTCATAAAACTCTCCTACTTGCTTTCCATGGTCTAATCTGTGATGGATTACAGTTGAGCACAGCTTCTGGTCATGCTCCCCATAAAAGATGCAAATATATTTGTTCTCCTCTTGAATATGAAGTCACTCTGTTGCTCCTCAGCCTACAGCAAGCACAGCGCAGAAGTGAAGGTGTAAATCTCTGACCTAGTCTTTAAGAACACTGGCAGCATCTGCTTCGTCCCTCTTGAAACATTCATTGCTAGGACACTGCTTGGAATGCAGCCATCATGCAATTAGAAGCCCGACTCACATGGTGAGCTCCCAGCCCACAGCCCGCATCAACTGCCAGTCATAAAAGTGGACCATCGTAGATTTTCTAGCTGCATAAAGTCCAGCGGAATTTACACAGGGCAGAAGAATTACCCAGCTGATACCAGTTAACCCACAAAATCATGAGAGATAATGAAATAATTGTTGTTTTAAGCCACTAAACTTTGGGCTGGCTTGTTACACAACAATAAATGACAGAACAAATGTCTACATTGTCATCTATAGTCCAATGCACAGACACAGAACTTCTGTTTTGCTTATTTGTCAGGCAATTGCAATGCCTGCTGGAGTTTCTAGTCACCCAGTGGGTGTCCAGTTAGTATCATTGACTTGTTTAGCTATTAGAGAAATGAAAAATAATTACCATCTTATTTCAACAAAAGCACTTTAGCCAATTGGTTACAAACTTCTGAGCTGTTAGACCAGACTTCATGAATGAAATCACACCTATCCACTTGCTGCTGAGTGATCAGAAAAATGTTACAGAAACTATCTGTGCCTCAGTTTGTTATCTGCAAAGTGAGCATAATTTTACTTGGATGATTAAATAAAATAATACATGTATAAATGAGAGAATGGCATATCAGAGCCTCCTAGTGAATGTTATTATCTTTTCTTTATTGAAATGATAAACTGTGAAGCATAGAAACTGAGTAACTTTGAGTTCTCCTTGCTAGCTGACTGCAGAGCTGGGACTAGCAAACCACTTTTTTTCCCCTCACACCTTCCTTTTTTGTTCCTTTAAATGTCACCATCACCAATATACTAGTCGGAGTAATAGTCTGCAAAAGATCCCCATGCCCTAATTTCCTGGAATCAGTAAATATGTAAAGTTACATGGCAAAAGGAATTAAGGTTGCTTAATCATCTGATTTTGAGATGGAAAGATTGTTCTGGATTATGCAGGTTTCATGGTGTAATTACAAGGGTCCTTACAAGTAGAAGAGAAAAGCAGAAGACAGATAGTGCCAGAGTGATACAATTTGAGAAGTATGAGAGCAATGTGGGAAGGACTTGACCTGCCTTTGCTGGTTTTGAAGATGGAAGGGCACAACCAAGAAATACAGGTGGCCTCCAGAAGATGGACAGGCAAGGAAATGGATTCTGTCCCAGAGCTTCCATAGGAATGCAGCCTTGCCAATGCCTTGATTTTAGTTCACTGAGACTGATTTCAAAGTTCTGACCTCTAGAACTGCAAGAGAATGAATTCGTGGCATTTTAAACCACTAACTTTATGGTGATTTGTTACAGCAGCAACAGGAAACATCACTGAGTAAGTTTTTCGTGGATTCATAAACCTACATGCAATTCCAAAAATCAATATGTGCTACATTGTCTAAAGTGGTTCTTGAATTTATGGTATTTAATTTAGATATTTCTATTCAAGGCCATTCAAATTATTTTATCATCCTCCATCAATATATTCTACTACTGAAATGATGATAATATTTCCATTTTTTTGTAACAGAGAAGTTCAAAAATGGGAAAAAGTCAGGGCAAGAAAAAATATTAAGAGAGAAAATAAAGTTAATCTTGATAATTCAAGGACTTCTGAAGTGGCAATTGCCACTGAAAAGATCAGTGCTTCTGACATTATCTCTCCCCTGGAGAAGGGAATTCCACCCTCCTGACTCCAGTAAGACCGTAGAACTATTAAATTTATTGCAATGATAATAAATGCCCATTGGATCTATACTGTATAGATATTAAGAAACAGATGAATAACTCTGCCAAGGCAGCTAACCCAACACACTGACTATTAAGTTGATTTAGGGCAAAAAGATGCAGAAGCTGCCTTACCTGTAAATGAATCTTGAACCATATGTTGTAACCTGTTTATATGCTAATCTCTTCAGAAGTAGCAAAACCTTTTGATACCACCAGGTTGGCAATATTTTCTGAATGAGATCCAATAAAATGGAATAAAATGATAGTATATGAGGTCTGCACTCTTTAAATAGCACAAGAATACAAATATATTATTTGATATATTAAGTTCTTAAACCACTTATAAAAATGCTTGAGCCACTCCTGAGATAACTCTCCAAATGAAGACATCCAGAAAAGTAGAAATTATTTCATTCAAAACAGTCTAAATATTTGTAATTTCTGTAAAGCAAATATGGAGCAGTAAAATATTAGTGTCTGCTTATTGCTCTGAATATTCACCAGGGAATGAGAGAAGCAGGGCAAAAAAGTGCCTTGGAAGAAACAGGATATAATAGCAACTACTTTGAATTGCAGAGCTTAATTATGCTATAGTTTTTGCTGTCCCATTCAAAGAAAATAACTATGTGAAATTGTGACCTAGTTTGTGAAAATCTTGCTATTTTTAGCTTACCTTGACAAATTTAAATGACAACTAGAAAAATCACATTTTAAGTAGGCGTTTGTTAACTACTGTGGAGCAAATAAGTAAGTTTTCATTATCTATCTTTTATACAATATTGTACCTTGGTTGCTATTTCTTTTTCTCCTCTACTTAAATAATTTTGACCAGTGAGTAATCACTTTAGAAGTATAACATATATGAAAAATAGAAATAGAAAGATTTCCCTAAGAAGTGTTTATGGTAGTTTCTGTGTCTTTTATTGTGCCTTTTTTTGAGAGGTTAATTTGAGAGGGGTCAAGAGGCAGGCTGACCTAAACTAGAGTACATTGTGTCTGATAGTAAGTGAAAGATCAATGTGTACCAAAAGATCTGTTTTGAGGCAAAACAAAAGGCAGTCAATTACATGGTGGTCAGAATAGATCCTAGTTTTCTGAATTGAGTCGAAATTGGGGTAAAATTTACAGAAATTTACAGAATAGCTCAGGAGCTATATGAACACTCAGGCTGTACTCTCAAAACCCTCTAACTATCAGAAATGATTAGAAGGATAATTTTTGGAAGCCCAGAAAGTAGCTTAGCAGAAAGTATGACCTTATTGCTGATTTCTCTTTGCTTTGGTTTGCCCAGATACTCTTATGGGCCTGGACTTCAAGTCATAGAGCCCATCTAGCAGTAAAAGTTGCCATTCCAGCCATGCACCCCATAATGGCTTCTGGGTCAACAATGGACCACATATACATCGGTGGCCCCATAAGGTTATAATGGATCTAAAAAATTCCTGTTGTAGCCTTCATAATGTAGCACAACACACTACTCACATGTTTGTGGCGACACAAACAAGCCTTCTGTGCTGCCAATAGTAGTAGGAGGCTATACAATCTAGGTTTGTGTAAGCACACTCTCTGATGTTTGCACAAGGACAAAATCACCTAACAGCACATCTCTTAGGATGTATTTCTGTCATGGAGCAGCACATGGCTGTATTTGAGAAGACAGGAACACAGGACGATGGCAAGAGATGATAAATAGCAGCCAATGGCTCTACTGCCTAATGTGCAAAATTGGTGTTTTTTTCAAGCTTCCATCTGAAGACTTGGATAATATGCTCACAGGCTCTTATTTGTGGAAGATCACAGATGAGCCCCAAACCCAGTGAAACCTTTGATTCATGTAAGTGAGATACCTATATTGTTCTCCAAGATAGGACCAAAATATTAACATTATTTTTGGTCACATAAAATTGAGTTATTAAAAGACCATTAACTAACATAGTTGAAGGATACTACGTTTTCCAGTAAGGAGGTAGGAGGGATTTCAAATTAATTCTGCAAGACTTTTGAGCATATAGTCAATGAGGCAGCATGGTGCAATGGAAACAAAGAAATAATTTTGAAGTCCTCTAACCCCACAGGTTTTCCAGAGACTGATAGGGAAATTCACTCAAAGGCAAATTCAGACAGGGCACCAGTGGACAAAGACAATACATTGCTTTTACAAAAACAGACACACATTTTCATAAATATGTTAAACATCAGAACATGTCAATAAGTACAATATTGGCTCAAGCTGGATTGACATACAAAGCAAAAGAAACACATGAAGCTCTAGAAAATATAAATTAAAAAAACCTTAATATTTTAATGAATCTTATTTACACAAATTGTCTTTTCAGTAAACTGGCTTATGGCAAGTTTGTTATTTGGTAAATGGATTATTTTCCTGCAATTTACTAGCTAAATAACTTTAGTCAAGATACTTAACTTCTGAGTCTTGTTATTTTTTTTGTTTGTTTGATATGATTTGTTTGCCGATGGAGTAAAATGAGATAAATAAAATAGTGCCCAGAACATACTAGATGCCCAAATATTTACTTTAAAAATTTTAATATACACAAAGCAATGTAGATAAATATAATAGAACCAAACCATGAATGACTTAATACATGCCCAAATTCTGAATATGAAGATGAAACTAATATATTAGATATTGAAGTATAACATTATGTGCAAAAAAAATCAGGAGAAAAATAGATTGATTCAGAGTTACAGGCTGATAGCTACAGGAGGAAAGGATGGAGAGGAGAGTGGCGGAAGGAAGGAGAAGGGACTAGTCAAAGAACATGTATGAATGTTACTCATGGACATGGACAACAGTGTGGGGATTGACTGTGGGCAGGAGGGGTAGGCTGGGTGGAAGGGGGCTAAGGGAGAAAAAAAAAGAAATTGGGACAAGTGTAATAGAATAAACAATAAAAAGAAAGTTACAGAATCTTGGAGTATGGTAGTGGCTTGGTCCTGAACATCGAATAGGAATTTCAACAATGGAGGTGACTGAAGGAAAGGCCATCTCAACAGGGAATATACTGAGAAAAGCCATGGAGCTAAGAGAAAGAACAGTAAGGGAGACAGAAGGAGGAGGGTGAAAGGAGGGGAGAAAGATGAGAAGGTGACCAGGGAGGGAGAAAGAGGAAGAAAAGAGCACCACTGCCACCAGCAGCAGTTTCGGGGGTGTGAGAACGTCTCCTGGCTATTCCTTATCTGGTTGTCCCTTTCTTCCATTGTAATTTCAATTTTAACTATGCATATATTTGACCAGTATGAAGATTCCATGTTAAACCTTCTATGCACCTAGTATGGCCAGATTACCAAGTGTTACCAAGTTCTGGCCAATGACATGTAAGAGGAAATGATACATGCAAATTTTAGGGTACGTTTTAAATGCAGATGGTGTGTTCTTCATCCTCATGCCATCTCTCATGCTTTTAGAAATGGGGACTTGGTGCTGAGTCACAGCTGACCATGCTGAAAGCTTTAGAGGGTAGAGGCTGGGTTCTTACACAACTACAGGGAACAGATCCATCGTACCAGCCCTTGACTGTTGAGATTTGGGTTGTTAGTGACAGAAAATTAAACTTTTATATATTGGTTAAGTCACAGTTCCATAGGGTGTCTTTTACACAAAGGTATATTGTAATTCATAGTATTAATTAAAAAATGGTGGATAGTCTGATATAACCAAAGTATAGAAAGGTGTCTAGGAGAAAGAGCTGGAATAAAAGGATGAGGCTAGAAAGTGAAGACCCTGGAGAGTCCAGACTGAGAAGATTGTATTGTTTTCTCCCCAGTGGAAAATCACAGATCCCTTTTGAAAGGAACAGGACCATATGTACATGAGGGAAATAAATTATGTAGAACAAATTTTAAGAAAGAAAAACTGGACACAAAGATAATGAACTCTCCGTTGTAATCAAAGTATGATACAGGCTTGTGACCACAAGAGTAAGAAGAGGAATGAGGAGCAATCTTCCAATTTGGAGACAGAACTGACAAAATTATGTGAGAATTTAAATTAATAAGAGAAGGGCATTTGTGAACAAGGAGACATAAAAAAAATAATTGTAATCAAAGACAATGTTAATGCGGTTAGGTAACATGAAAGAAAAACACTTTTAATGATGTTGTCTGGCAATGGGTTATAAAGGATTCTTTTTAAATGTGTTCAGTTCTAATCAAGTTTAAGTGACAATTGAAAATACAAATGTGGGGTAACAAAAGATTTAGAGGAGGTATCTATATTTGGTTCTCTCCCAAAAAGGGACAGCAGTGAAAGTCATCCAAACAAAATGGACAAGGAAGATCATGTAAAATGAAAGAGAACAGAAAACAGAATCATAGTATGATGTTCTTCTTCTAAATTAGTTTAATGTTTTGTTCCTCCTCTAGGTTATAGGATGAATGCTATGTGAGGTTCATATCATCCTGTAACATCCAACACACTGTGAAATAATATACCTTCTGGATGACAGAGCCATTAGTCATCTGAACCAATCCAATTTGTCATAGTTAAGGAAGTACCATGCAAAGGTGTTAAGTCACCTGTACAGGAGAGCTTCACTAAAACATCTGAGCTACCCAATCCCACCCTGATGAGCCATATTTTGATGCCCAATATTTTGTAAATCCTAGTAAAAGCAGTCTAAAGGCTTTTTCTCATCCCCTTTACTTCTTTATCTTCTAATATTTCGTTCTTTAAAACCATTGGGACCTTGTCCACTTTTCAAGAATCAGTAATATAGAGGTTCAGTTATTAAGATGCCATTGCAATTAGATTTTCATACTCAGTTGCATTGGATATAATTATTTGTAGAATATTTAGCTCATTCCCATAATTATTCTTTTAATCAAATAAATCATCTTCATAGTATTTTAGATTAAAAGAGTAATACCAAAGGAGAATTGTATTCTGGTCTCAGAAGTCAAGCGAGCATTACTATGATGAATGACTTGGAAACTTTTTCAATTAATTCTGTAGATATTCACAAATGCATTTCTTTTTCACATTTCTATTTCTTGCATTATAGTTGAGGAACCAATTCAAACATCTACCATAAATAATATTTAGGGAAAGTACTCAAGGGCTCATTGATCTTTGTAAGCATTTAGAGCTACACTTTTAAGACACATTCAATCAGGCTCCAAAGCAGTAAAGATAAAATCTTCCTTCAGTGGTGTGAAAGAGCAAAATAAATTTCATGAACAAATAACAACCTCAGAGAGCGATTAAACATTGGAAAGAAGAGAACACAAGATATAGCTGAATGCAGCAGAGCACAGTACAAAGACCACTGGGCCTGGAATGATAGAGGGATGGATTTGACCTCAGCTTTTCTAGACCATGTGGCATGAGGAAAGATAACCTCACTGTCCCTCAGTCTCCTCATCATAAAATATAGGTAAAAATATCTATGTCAGTACTTCCATAAGGAAAAAAGAAGATACCAGATGATAGTAGATACTAAATAAATTTAGATGCTAAATATATACAAGCTTTTAAAGAAATGTTACTATAGTAAGGAATACATATGAAGAAAAATGTGTATCTTTAAATGCTAGTCATCTACCTGGATAATAGTTTAACATTTATTCATTCATTTATTCATAAAACAATCATGCTTAAAAATTCTGAAGATAACAAACATTACCAGGGACATTATAGCAAATCCTTTTCTCTAATTAATCAAAAATAACAGAAAATGTTTCATGAATGAAAGACGGAATTGCTGATAATTTCTGTCATTTCTGGAACCCATTTCAGGCTCTCTAAGATCCACCTCTGAACTAAATCCTAACTGTTGTCACAGATGCAGCTTAACTGCCTCCTCCTCAATGTGAACACTCTGGAGTACCTACATTCCCTTTCTGTGAAGTTGCAGCTCCTCTGGCTTTGAATTATTTGGTAGTTCATATAGTGTCCTCTACTATGACCTGCAGTTTTCAAATTTATTATCTCATATTAATACATAACATGTTAATGTTTTACCTGCTCTATTAAAAGTACATTAATATTTAATACATTGTAAGGTTCGATCTGACAATGAACATGCCACCACGTACCTATATTGCATTCTTCATAAAAAAGACCACATGATTTGTTGCATGATATAGCATATTTCTTTCAACTTGGGTTAGTTTTTCAGAGGCTCCGACTAAAACTAGAATAATAAAGTTTTTGATTTTAAAAACTCTACTACAAAAATAATACCATTACAAAAATATCTCATGACTCACAATGACCTGTAATTTAAATTGTATCTTATATTTGATAATAGTACTAAGCATCAGAGAAACCAAGCAATTTAGAGAGCAAATTCAAATTTGGATCTCCTGATTGCAAAATCATTTACATTTCTACATATCTTAGAACTCATCATTGATCCTTTCTAGATATCAAGCCATGATGGCAGAAAGCTTGGTAACTAAAGCTTCCTTTAGTTTCAATTATGAATTCATTCATTATCTTATTACAGGGAGAGTCTGGAAGTATCAACTAGATGGCAGTGGCCAGGTCTTCAATTATAACTAATTAATTACTGCAAAGGATGGGAAGCTCACAGGTTTACTCCCTAAAACTCAGAGCTCTAGTGTGGACAGAATATAAAAATTCATTTATAACTCAAATTAATGATTTAAGTTGCATCCATCTCATGAGCTGATTTTGTTCATTTAATTTCACCAGGAAAATTCATTTAATATCTAATAAGCCTACTATATTCACATAATGTGTTTAGTAAGGATAAAACTGCAATATAATTACATTTACCATTAATACATGCTCATTATAAATTTTTAATGAAAATTGAGATAAAAAGTAAAAGAAAGTGAAAATCTCATAACTATAGCACTGATGTAGAGCAATTCACATAATTTTGGTGTATATCTTCAAAGAGACATTTTATTAATAATGCATTTAGGCATGCATTACACACACAGCATTTTTATAAAAAAATAACAGCATTTTATACTTAAAATATAATGATATATTTCTCATTGAAAATAAAATTACATATATTTTCGTGACTGTAAGAAATCTGTCACATTGATTTGTCATAATTTACTTAACTAATTCATTTTTGGTGATCATTTAGGCTGCTCCCAAATTTCCCCCATTGAAAACAATGAATATCCTTTACTTTTATCTTTGAGTAAAATGTGACTATCCCAAGTATAAATTGCTAGATGTAGAATTACTAGGTTAGGTATGCAAATTTGGAAAAGTTAAAACCCCTCCAATTGGGCATAGGAGCCTATTTCACACATGCAGAGCCCTGGATAGTTTCAATCTTTACAACATTGTCAGTTTAGTAAATTCTTCGTGTTTGTAAAATATATGTATCTCTTCCTATTATTGTATTCCCTGACCTTTAACAATTTTATTGGGTTGTTTGCTTTTTTCTTATTTATTTGTTGGAACACTTTACAGAGATTATACACCGTGGATGCTAACCATTTGTTAATTGCATATATTAGAAACATTAACCCAGTCTTTATTTTTAATTTTTGAAATGAGTAACAGAAAAGTTTTTTCAGTTTTATGACATCAAACCTATTAATCCTTTCTTGATAGCTCATGATCCGTAGATATAGTCTAAGAAAGACAGCCTCCATCCCTAGGCTATGAAAATAACCTTCTATTTGTTATTACAGTATATATAGGAAATGGAGAGCTTATGTTACCTTTCCAAATAATTAACTAATTGTCCCAAATCATTAATAGATTAATATAACTTCTCCCTTTAACCTTTAATAAGTGAACAGCTTTCCGTATCCATAGTATATAATCATACATATGTATTTGTGATTTCCAAACAGGAAATAAAGCATTATTTCCTCTCATTTTTTGCCTTTGTAAGAAACAAAAGTGTATGTGTGCACTTGTCATTTTAAAATATTTCTGAAAAAACTATTTTTGGATAAATAGGTTTAGTTTTACTTGTATGTGACAAATCTTTACAAGAACACTTAAAAGGAATTTTTCTTTAAATTTTTTTGTACTTTTTCTATGATAAGAATAAGATATATATTGTTTCCTGCTAAAAGTGTGTGTGGTGGGGAAGCAGGAAAATAACGAACATCACTGAGCTTGACTTGGCACTGGGTTAAAATTTGCAATCAAGCTGTCAGCTTGGATCAGTTTGGTGGGATCTGAAAAAGGATGAACAACTGAGCCTCACTGAGAGTTTTGACCCCTACAAGGAAACAAATTTTCCCAAGCATAAGAACTTCAATAAACTTCTGTGCAGGAGATTGAGAAAAAAAATAAATAATAAATAAATCAATTGAAGTTTAAATTTGTAAGTTCTTGTTTCTTGATGTTTTCAATTCAAGCCCTGTAGTCCCACCAGCAGAAAATCTTCTTAGACAGGGATAGCAGTTCTCAAACATTCGGGCATTGTCATTCCTTTCCATCTTAAAATCATTAGGGATCCCAAAGAGCCTCTGTTTACATGATAGTGTAAATACTTATCTCTGTTTACTATATTTTAAAGTAAAACAGAGATTTTAAAAATATTTACTTATTAGTTCATTTTAAAACAACAAACCCATCAAAAGCTAATATTAATAACATATTTTATGGAAAACTACTGTATTAACCGCACCCCCCCCCGCCCACATGAGAACAGTGGCATTGCTTTCTGTTTTGCAAACATTTTTAATGTTTGAACGTAAAAGACAGCTGGATTCTTCTACTTTACTTTGGTGTGTGTATGTTAAGAAAACCTGTCTTCACATACATATGCAATTTAAAAATGATAACTATTTGGGTAGCCTTTTCTGATAATTGTGGATATTATTCTTTGAAATCACACTAAAATTGTTAAGTTTCTTCAAGTTTAGTTGCAATGTGAAACCTTAAACCATATAAATGAACTTTTTGTCCTATGCTCCATTAAAATCTGATAGATTGTTTTTATTTTCCTTTGAGCAGATCTTTTATTCATGAATAATTTTGTAATGTTATTCACTGGTCGTTCAAATGTCGATGTATCTCACCGTGCAATATCAAAATTGTACATTCATTAATATTACACTCATCTAAGAAGTCTTTAATTATTGGGTAGGTGACAAATTCACAGTGGCAGACTCTTTTCCAAAATTCTATTTTTAATGTAAAAGCTTAAATATTGTAATTAGCATCCAAAACTGTTAGTTTTCCTTAAAGTAACAGACTGCCTGTTCTTTCTCAAAAACTATTAGAACAATTACTAAGTCTAAATCATTCTAGTTTGTTAGTTGTTAGTTCAAGTCAAAAGATATCAATGAAATAAATAAACAACTAAGCAAGTGCTTCATGCATATTTTCATTTTGTTTCAAATAATACAAAATTAAGTATTGAGATTTAATAAAATCAACAATTTTCACTGATGTATGATAGACATTCTTGAGCAAAATTATTTCTTCTTTTTTTAATGAGTGTGTGAAAGTGATGAGTGCAGTGGCTGCTCAGCATTGCTTACTATCACTGCCGTGGTCAGTTCACGCTAATAATGGCTGCTTTGGTACCAGCAGCACACAGTCAACAAACTGGAAAGACAAACAATATCTTGATTTTATTACAAAAATAATTTTGACTTCATGAACCCTGTGTAGGGTCTCAAGAATCCTCACTGGGCTACTTTTTAAGGTTTCTGGCCCAATGGTACTACTGATTGTATTAAACCTAAAATGAATGAAGGAATGAGTATCAATTTTTCACTAAATTTTCATATACAATTACGGGAAGCAAAAAATAACCTTAGGAAGTAGACATTTTATTGTAGTAGTGGCTGCTGTTAGCAGTATCATTAGAAGGGCATTCATTGTTGTTTGTTCTTCTTTATTAGGAAGAGATGCATCTTCATTGACTTCACAATCAATTCATAATATCAACATTAATGGTAGGCATCAGCAGGCTGTCAGTACCAACAAAAATGAGGTGAAATTAAGAGTGACAAAAGGTACTACAGGAAAAAAATAGCTCCTAAGGTGAAGTTTTTAAACTGACCAAATGAGTGAATGAATGGACTGAAACAATTTTTTAAATATATAAATAAATAAATATACATGTACAGAGAGAGTGTGAGGGAGAAAGAAAGAGTGCTAGGAGTCCATATTGTTTTTTTCCACTCCTCTCAGATATCAGTATATTATTTCTCTTACAAATATCCTATCAGAAAATATGTTTAAAGCCTTTAAATATTTTTAAGACATTTTTCATGGCATATCTCTTTTCCATGACTTTCCTTATATCTTGGTATAATGACATGAGTTTGCTTCTTTTAGTTATTATTACAGTTTTTCATTTAAAATAACATTTTTAAGATATATAAAATGTAAAGATATATAAGGTTTTTGATAGGTGCCGTGATGAATCAAAGCCAGGTAACTGAGGAGATAAGATTTCTGTTTCTCTCTTCCCGAGGTTATACACCTTCACACACCCCACTGCCATTTAAAAAAAGAAAAAAAAAAGATGCAAGGAAGCAAACTGAGGGGAGGGGACGGAAACACAGAGACGAAGAAAAGAAGCATAGCTGGATAATGGGAAGCACTCTGTCTTACTACTTTCTGGCAACTGTGCTAAGATAACCCCAGGGTCATGAAGTATGTTAGGTGAGGGTATTTTACTTTGGGAGTAAGTTAAGATTGTTGGTTTCTTGCTTTTTTTTTGTGTGAAAGGATGTATGGAAAGCATTTTATTATATGTCACTGTTACCATATCCTTTTCATTATTTGTTATATTTGCTAGAGAACAAGAGGTCTTCTCAATTTAATGGTGGGATTATCTTGAGAGTGGAGGTACTTATGTGTTTTTTATATTTTCATCACCTCTGCCTTCTATATATATGTATATCTTGCGAACATTAGAAGGAGCTGGGCCCACTACAATCTTCAAAACTAGATCTGATCCTATTTTAAAATAAATAAGAAGGAAGGGTCTCTAGATAATTATCTAACACATGCATTGCTCAGATGAGAAAGAAAGACCCACCATCATAATCCTAGTTCTTCAAATGTGAAAACTGACCCTGTCCCAGATACTACCCTAGGAAGTGGTAACTATCCTCCCTGGAACTTGTGGCCAAATAGAGCACAGTCTGATACTTTCTTTCTTGAGCCCAGTCTCCTAAGGTACAGTAATATACTTTAAATTTAGTTGTATATCAACTCAATAAGATTCTTCAGGAATATAATATTAATAACACAGGTTTTTATTCTTCCAATTTCACTTCCCATGGACCATATCTTTCCTCAAGAAATATAATATTGACATAGTTAAACTTATTTCTTAAACTTAAAGCTTGAAGCATTAAATCAATAAAAGGGAAACCATTTTCCTTTGATTTGTAGGACGCAATAATTCCTGGCTGTCCCATTGATGCATGATCACTCATTCCAGTTCAGACCGTGGCTGCATAATGGTGGCTTTGAAAATACTTGTAGATCACAGCAGTCAGTTCTTTGCACTACAAGAAATCGATAATCAGTTTTACTGAAGGAATGGCCTCAGCACATGCCTACTGCTTGATTACAAGGCTCAGAAATCATAAATATCCACTATAATAAAGACACAATGACAGTAGGTCTTACCATTAACATGGTGGTTCTTGTTCAAGGTTTCTACTTCCTCCATATGAAGACAATGCTGGTTTAAAACCTGAAATTCCCTTTCAGCCAGAGCTGTACTTGAGGCTCCATTTCGGTTGAAGAGCTCTGGTCTTAGCTTCCTCCCCCGACAGGGCTCACAAGAACCGCAAGTGCCCTGCCTTCCCTAACGAACCCTGCAGCCAGGAGCCCGCTCATACACTGATGCAGTTGACCTGCTCACCTTCCTGGCTCAGGCCCTGGTCCTGGACTAACGTGACAAAGCCATTAGTGTGATTGTGTATGTGCCCACACAATCAAAAGTAGCCATTCCTTAGACCTCCTCTCACTTCCTTCTGGGCACCTGACTAGTTTAAGAGTCTTAAGTTATGACCGTAACTTCTTTTCTTCTACTCCCACATTTACACAAAATACAGGGTATTTCCCAAGTTCATCCATCACAACGACCTCTGCACTTTCTAAATCCACAATGTGCACATGTCTAGGGACATACAGTATTCCATCTTCCAATCTTTAGTATGTTTGTTTTTCTCCTAGTATATTTACAATATGTGGGAGCAGATGCCTCTGGGTTTGTTTTCATCAGAGATCCTGGCACAAAGGCACAGCAAATACACCTGGGGAGTGCTTGCTGATTATGGAAGGCACAAGGTGTTCATCTGATCTAAGAGAAACTTGCCTGATGGGTCTCAAGTATAATAGACTTTCATCTTTATCTGGATGAGGCAAATTACAGAAATAGTCCAGAAAATTGTTCCTATCTACTAGTAAAGTAGAATGAATTCAAGCATAATTAATTTCAAATTATGATTGTAAAAAGTAGCTTCAATTTTTTCACTAGTTTTACAATAAGAATATAAAAATCTAAAGTAAATATAGAGAAAAAATTAAAAAATAAATTTAAACTTATACATACTTTTAATAGTATATGAGAGTATGAGAATGTTTCCAAAAACACATTTAAGAAAAAATGAAAACTAAAAATTATCATTACTCAATATTTCTGAGCAGAAAAAAATCAGCCCTAAACCCATAAATGAAAAATCTCTACAAAACTACAAAAAAATAGCGTATCAACTACAGAAAACATGTTAATGTTAATATTTGATATTACAGAGTACATAATGAGATATGCAGTTCAAAGCCACTTGAAAGACTAAATCCTGAAAGAATACATTCTGGGTTCCCAAATGAATTTGTAAAAAGCAAACCAAACTCCATGAACCTCATTTCAATTCTGTACATGTTTGAAGAGAGTGACATTCTAAGGTATGAAAGTGAAACAGAGGTAGCCTGATCATGTCATAAAAATTGTTTGTTAAAAATAGGGTGATTGAGCAATCATGTTTTACATACGAATATACGCATTAGTTTCATATAATACATATAAAAAATAAAATGTACTCAGCAAGAAAACTTCCATCTGTTGAGCACTTTCCATATACCTAGTATGTTAAGTACCTATAGAAGAAATGTCACATTATTCAAATTTTACAGATAAAGCAATTGAGGCCAAGAAGTGTTAACTAGTCTGTCTAACATCACATAGCCAACAAGTAGCAGAGTCTGATTTCTAACCAAATACAAGAATAGTAAAGGAAAATATAAGAAACAAACAGAAAAGACCAGCGAACATGTATGTCATCAATATATGAAGTCAGTTCAAACTAAATGTAATATTGGAAAATATTCAATATAAAATGAGATAAACTATCTTAAATATAAACTCCTAGCATCAAAATTAGCTAGAAATTATTATCATTGCACCTAGCAGGCGATTAAATAGACTAAATAGATTAAATAGACTATCGAGAGAGGTCTTAAAATCTTTCTCCCTAGAAAGCATCCCCAAAGACCAATAATTTATTGCCTTTCCTATTGGCATGACATCCATCCTGGCGTTCTGAGGTCCTGACAGTTTATCATTGGATTTCATTCCACCTATCATGTTCCTAAGTAACACAACGAAGCCTCCTAACCTTTCCATTTTTCAGAGTTATTGGGCTTTAACAGTTTCCCTCAGGGAAACTATGTTCTTAAGTTATTCATAAAGCATTATAGAGAAGAGTCAAGAAGCCTTTCCTAGGTTGGACTCTATTCCTTTCAATGACATGCAATTCCAAGCGTGTTATCAGTCAGATAAGGAGAACAGGAAAGCAGAGTTCATTCCATGGATGTAGATTGAACTTGGCAGCATAAACAAACCTTGAAGTATATGATACCACCTTATTTGTTATCTGGATGGATTTTTAGGATTACAGTGGGAATCGCAGATTCCATAAAGGGCCTGATGTACTCAAAGCAATAAACTTCAGTCTGTTTGCCTGCTACCATTTAGTGTATGAAAATACTCACCTCACTCACTGTGTAGATGCCTGTTCTTGCCCATTAGACAAATGAATTGGGGAAAATATATTCTTTTAGACAATGACGATCCTTCTGGTATTATGTGTGTTTAAGTAGCCATTTTTGCAGCCAAAGAAGATCATGTTTGACCAAAGCAATGAAGGCAGATCAGAGGATGAGCAAATTAAATGGCCCATTTCTCCCCACCTTGGCTTTTCAAAGCAGAGACTATTCAATGGCATGGCTTCAGGGAGGACCTCATTCATCCGCACAACTAGCCCCATACTCGTCCTTGCCCTGTAGAGCGAGGAGCGGAATGGTATCTCTCAGGCCAGGCCAGCCCAGTCGATGAGTTCCTGGTTCTCGAGATGAAGAAAGAAGTTTAGAAATCAAAGCTGACAGGTACATTGTTAAGAACATAATTTCAGCACCAAGTGAGGGATGCCTTGAAGGCCCTGAAATATAAGTTCCTATAGGCAGAAAAACTGTCTGTTGCCTAAGACATTTCTAGGGAACTGCTCATACTGAACAGATATCTCTCTTCAAAAAATGGGAGGAGCAGAGCAAATCCAAATTCAATCAAATGAAGATAATTTTGTCATCCTAAAAGGAATTTATGAGTGTGAAAACATTATTGGCCTCTTCCCATTGAATATTCTTGCGGATACTTACTGTGATGAACCTAAGTAGTTAGAAGGTTAAGATCTTTTATTGTTTTATCGCTTACCTTTCAGTCTGAAATATGTGTGAATCTAGAATATGCATAAATTAAAACGCATGCTGCTTACCGTGACTTACAAAACATCGTGTGCTCTGGCTTCCCACTGACCTGTCTAGCACCTTTGCCTGATCTCCTGCTCTGACTGTGTTGCACCCACTCTGGCTTTCTTCCTGATGGTAATCACACCAAGACTTTCTGGATTCAGACCCTTCGTACTCCCTGTTCCCTCCAGCAGGAGGCTCTTGCCCCAAATCTTCATCAGTCAGGCTGATCCTCATGTTCCTGGTCTTTGCTCAGATCTCACCTCTTCCAGGAGTATATATAACACGCTGACCTCCTTTAGTTCTTCCCTCATATGGCCCTACTGATTTCCTTTAAAGTACACAGCCCAAACTACAACTGTCTCTCTTCTGTGAGTCGGTTTGTTTATTATCAGACACCCTATGTTAACGTCAGCTCCATGAGGACGTACACGTTCTCAGTCTTCCTCACCACTATCCTCCATGCTTAGAACAATCCTTCACAAGAGAGAATGATACCCAGATTCTGTTATGCTCATGTAAAGCCTTCCAACACATGGCCAGATAGTGTGCGCATTATACACAGATCCATACAGCGGCCTCTGTGCTTCTGTACCTTCTTGGGCACTTTGACCTTCCAAGTGAGAAGACGAGCAAAAAGTATAAGCAAAAAAACCTAGGACCACACAACTCATAAAATCTATTGCTTTAGACCTTTCTTATTTCAGGGTCATTCAATAAAGAAATAAACATAAATAAAATAAAAAGCTTTGCCCTTCAGCTATGCTATCATGGGCTTGAATTTGTGGGAATAAGCATTATCTTTTCCCTTCATTCCTTCTGCAGGGTTTTAAGTAATGTCAGTTTCTTATCAGCATAGACAATTATAAACATTTCACAGCATAGGTAATTATAAACATTTCAAAGCAAGGTAAAGACCTTTAAATTCAATCAGACTGCTAAAATAAATAGAAAGCTATTTGCATTGCCAAAACTGGTTCAAACCAAATAGAGCCAATTCTCATTATCTGAGGATTTTGTATTTGCAAATTCACTCATTCACTAAAATATACTTGTGACCCCCAAATCAATACTTGGGGCACTTCTGCAGTCATTTGCCAACCTGCAGGGCAGTTTTCCAAAACACAGGTTGCCCAGCTGAGGTTGAACAAGGCAATGCTGCCTCCTTGTTTTGCTCCCACATGGGACACATGGGTCTTTTTCGCAGTTTATTTAGTGCTAAGTGCTTTGCATTTTTTTGAGCTTTTTTGTTGATGATATTCCTTTTTAAAGATAGACGCAAAGCATAGAGGCAATGTTTTGTCAAGTGTTCCTCAGTGCAAGAGGACTCCGATGTGCTTTACAAATACATGTGTTAGATCAGCTTTGTCCAGCCATGAGTTTTCGTGTTGTTCGCCATGAGTTCGACATCAGTGAATCCACAAAATACACTAAACAAAGTCTCCGAAGCAGAATCACAAATAAAACAAGGTATGTATTGATCAGTTGATGAAAATGTTATGACCAGAGGCTCACAGGAAACTAACTATATTTCCCCAGGAGTAATGCTTCTGTACTCACTAGGTCAGTGTTGACAGCAATTTCATAGATTGTATCTCCTGTGAATAATGAGAATCAACTACGGATACTTCTAAGGGAAGCGTTAAGACACTTCTGAAGAGTTATTATGAGACTAGCAATCTCCTCAGCACTTCTATCATAAGAAAGGTTACAAATCAATCTCCCAGAATTTCATTGGAAAAATATATATATTTAGTGAACTGAACTTTCTACCAGCCAGTAATGTATTATTTGTGCGGTCACCTCTTCAGTGTGCTTTCATTTTCTAAAGCTAGAAATCATCTCGATTATCAACAAAGAAGAGACTACGGAAAAGTTGATAATAAAAATAAATAAAAGCCCTAAATCTCCAGCTCTGTTTCTCCTATCAAATACACTTAATGTATTTTTCTACTGAATAACCTTTATTTTTATTTATTGTTGTTCAGTTACAGTTGTCCTTTCTCCCCATTGCTCACTCCAACCCTGTGCACCCCCAACTCCCGCAGTCAATTGCCCCCCATTGTCCATGCCCATGAGTCCTCTAGTCTACTGAGTACTCTTAATATGACCATTAGTGGTGTATCTGTTAAAAGATATGTGAAACCTTAACCTGGCTTATTTTAGAATTAAGAACCTAGAATGAACTTATATTGATCATCTAACTTAAATTTAAAAGCCATATACCTAAGATAAAATATCAAAAAGATATAAAACATTCAATTCTGTCACTAATATGAAAACTCTACCAAAAGAATGAGATGGCAAGAAAATTGTATATATATATAGGTTTGTTGAACTGTTGCCAAAAGGGAAAAATAACTTGTAGTTAATTATAAAAAAACGAAAAGAACTACCAAGATGAAACAAGAAACAGTAATGTGCAATGCACAAACCTAGTATCTTCTTATTTGTGTCTTTGCTCACATTTTCCTGCTCATCTGTTTCCCACATTCTTATAATCAGTCTTTGCTTTTTGTATTGCTTTGATCCTCAGTTAGAAATATATTTCTCTTTTCCCAGTGATTCTCTATGAATTCCAAAAGTCCACAAAAACTATATGTTCAAATAGCCATGCAATGACTGGAAAGGGAAAAAGCATATATTTGGTTAAACATTATTTTGGTGTGCCTTTTCAAGGTAATCACAGAATTGGTTAATGTTCTGTAGAGCCAAACAAATGCCATGTAACTTGTTTTAATTGTATCATGTGAGTAAAAATAATATTTAAAAGTACAGTATCACAAAAAAGTTGGTGGATGCTCTACTTTCAAAGGTTTGTGTTAATTAAATAAAGTTTAAATGAGAAGGACAAAAGTCAACTACACAGCTGTCAAGAAGAAATAATAAAGAAAATAGAAGAGGGCAAATCTTGTAAGTAATAATGTCTAAAAATTTTGAGGATCTTAAAGGGGAATCTGTTTTTAAATTGAATGCTGAGTAGGATAGGAAAAAAAAAGCCCATGCAGTCACATTATTGTGGCATTTTTGGAGACTTAAAATTAAAAAGAACCTGAAAGATTCCAAAAATGAAATAATAAATACTCAGAGGAACAAGAATTTAAACTTTTCAACAACATGTAATAATGGAGAATAAGTGTGTCATTCTTTCCAAGTACTCAGAACATGTGATTTTCCTCTTAGAACTCAATATTCAGCAAGGCTATATCTATCTATCATCTATCTATCTATAGATAAAAAGAGAGAGAAGAGAGAAAATGAACAGCTTTATTATTTTAAGAAAACTTTTAAAATAATTATAAGTGGATTTAAAGCATATGAGGAAATAAACCAAAAATTAGAAAAACATATGATTAACCAGAAAAATACGACTGTCCCAGGATATCACTTGCATAGGAGGCTCAATCTAGATTGCATCAGGAAGATGAAAGAAGGTCATTAAAAAGGCTAGAATTCGTGATCCAGATACATGATATTAAAAGCCTAAAAATATATTATAGCCACATGATACAAGTGGAAATTGGGAATATCAAATATCCAGGATAAAAATTTGTAAAAGAGGAAAACAATCATAGCATAGTACTTTGCTCTTGTGAAAACAGGGAAAAGCTATATATAATTAAGTATATAATACTTACTGATTTTAAGCTTTTATAATAAAATATATGTATGTAAGACCAATTATAAATACAAAGTAGAATGTAAATGTTCTCAATCTTGACCCAAAAATGTTATCAACTCAAGTTGGGCAGTTGAAAGATATATATAACTATTGAAATTAGAAATACAGTTTCAAGTATATAATACAAATTATAAAAAAATCAATATAAAATGAATTCTATAAATGTTATTAATATAGTATTAATCACCAGAAGAATGGTATAAATACTTAAAAGTTGTCATCTGCGGGGAGAGAGACTAGAGGTAGGTAAGGCTAAGTCAAGGCAAGTTGTTTTCCATTCTGCCTATGTTATTAGAAGTGTTAAATGTGCAGATATATTGGAGGGGAAAGATTCCAAAACAAGTATCTTTTTAAACAACAATTAAAAATATTATACAAAAATGAAAGAAAAAATAATCAACTAGAGCAAAATTAAATTGATTTTGAATGTCAAATGGGTGGTATCTGTTGAAGATATTAGTAATATTCACCCATACACAGCTCTCCTCTTCTGGCCACAAGAACAAATAGTCTCCACTCTCCTGAAGTTGGACTTGGCCATGTGAATAGTTCAAAGCAATGAAATGGAAGCTGAAGTGGCACAGTCCTTGTCTTGGCCGAAGCACTGAATTGCTGGATGCTCAGCTCTCCAGCCCCATCTTCCCCAGCCACAATGATCATGGATAAACAGCTCATGCAATTCAGTGGGCAAAACTGCCAAGAAGTCAATGATAATTGGGCAAAAGATTGTAATCAACAACTTTTGAAAGAAGAAAACATAAATGTGTAATAAATATGAAAAATTATTTTATCTAACAAAAAGGAATTTTAGCTATCAATGCTCTAAAGACTTTTAAAAATAATAACAATGATTCTGAGGACCTGTGAGATTAGACTTCCCATAGATTGTTGATAGAATTGTAAATTGGTATAAATTTCCTTAGTGTTTAGCAGAAATAATTAATTAAATGCTTCATGGCCTTTGATCTAGTAAAATTATACTTCACTCATCAGAAATTAGGAACGATACATATACAGAATGATTTTCATTTGCAGCAATATTTTAGAATGGATAAAAGGTTTCAGACAAATTCTGCAAAAATAGGAGATGGCTAAGTAAATTATGTAGATAAATATTATGCTGCTATAAATATTTATTTTACAATGGCTTTATTGCCATCCAAAAGTGTTTCATGTACGACATTAGGTACAAGATCACCTGAGAAGAACACATGTTAAATATTAACAAATGATCATTTCTTGAATAAAATTAGTGATGATTTTTATTTTTCTTTCTGCTTTCCAGATTTTCTAATATGTGATTTTTATAATTAGGAAAAATATTCTAATCAGAGCTTCAGAAAGTCTTTATACTAATTTTGGAGGAATATTTAAATACATGTGCTTTGAATTAGATTCACCTCAGAAACATTATGATGTACAAGAGTATTGAAAAAAACTTAGAAGTAAAAACAAATAGAAAGAAATGGAGACAAAGGTGATTAAAGGGTACTTTGAAATCTAAATTGTCCAAAGACAGTTAAAAGCAAATGAAAAGCTAATGCAAATTTTGAAGTTTTAAATCAAGACAAAAATTTATTATGACATATATTAATATCTGTTTTAACACAAGTGACCACATATCAAAAAGAAAGCAGAAGTAATCCTCTGAAAGAGAACAGGGTCTGTGTTCCATAAAGTCATTTAGAGAAGTCTGTCTCCTTAACCTACCTACATCCTACTGCATGTTGGTACCAACATTGCATTTCCCAACCACCTTTATTTAGTGCTACATCATCCATCTTTTGTAAAGTGGTACCTAATTGTTTTTCCTTACTCACTTTCTTCTGCCTTTATGAGTAGAAGAAGAAATGAGACTAAGCCAGGACTTGTAAAATATTTAATTCTTTAAAAAGTATTAGCAATAAAATGTCCTTAACATGATAGTTGCACTGATGAAAATTTTTATTTCCATGCAGGTAAAATTTTCCTATTAACCAAAAGGTATATTAAGACATAAACAAATGACTAGAGTTTTACAGATAGTTAATTAAATAAATTTCATAAAATTATCATCCTGAAAAGTAAAAATCTTTCTTTTAATGCTCATGGAAGACAGTGTATTAGAAAACGCACTTTGGGGCCCCATTAAGTTCAGAGTTCCATAAAATGTATTGGTAGAAATTTCTCTGATTTTGACCAAAAATAGACAGTGCCTGTCATACACTGAAAAGCAAACTGAAAGTACTTATTGATACGAGTAACATTTTAATATTTTATTTAGTATTTGGTTTAAATTAGATTTATGCCATGAATAGCTTGATATTTGATTTTAGAGAGCACAAAACTGGTTTTGAAGATAAATTGAGAATGCAACTATATACTGGTTAATGAAACTATGAGTATCTGAGTTCCTTTAACTTTCCCTATTGCATACAGATTGCAGTCTTTCGTTGTAATATTCCATTTGTGAACACATACGGATTGTTACACTGAATTAACTTCAAAGTGTTATTCAAAAACCAAATTGTAATCATAACCCATTACTTCAACCTGGATATAGATTAAGAAATATGCAAAACTAGCAGTACACTTAAGTGATGTTAGTGTTGCGACACAGCCAAAAAACGTAACAAAATCCTTCATTTATCACTCTGGGCTCAGTTAATGTTCAAACCTGACATCTCTTTTATTGATCTGAGACCCCAGTGCCACAAAAGCACAATTTATAAAAATAACACTGCTCAGGAAACAAATGTCTTGCATAACTTTACATTCTTTGTACTATAATAGAATTTTAACCTTGTTTATTTCACTTTCTGGGCCAGCACCCTGTTTTTAACTCCCTGAGGAACTGTTTACTAAAGAAGAAAATCTGATGGCATTTTAAATCAATGAGGACAGATGGATTTTGTGTGTGTGTGTGTGTGTTTGCGTGTGTGTGTGTGTGTGTTGTGACAATTGGCTAATTTTATGAAGGAAAAATAAAGCTGTATCCCTACGTCAGTATTTATACCAAGTAAATCCAGGTGAATCAAAGATTCTTTTGGAATCATGAAACCAAAACAAAGTGGGTAGTAAATAAAAGATCAAACAGCTGTGTTTTTAAAAATAAGCTGGAGTGAGACAGTCTTCTTAGCATGGCACAAAATCCTGGGCCACTAAAATAAACAATTTCTAAATTTAAGAAGATGTGTACTCTTAAAAATTATGGCTGAAATCATGATTCTAAAAAATCATGAACAGGTTAAAATGAAAACAAAAATCTGGGGATAACATCTATAAAAAATGACAAATTATGTGTTATTTTAGTGTATGTACCTATAAGTAATAAATAGATCCACAACCCAATAGAATACTGGGCAAATTTATGAACAGGTGCATGAATATACATGCACGCACGCACACACACAAAGAAAGGCAAATAACCTGTTGAGAAACATTTATCATCAGTCAACACTTATCACTGTAAATTTAAGCAGTTACATACCAAAGGTAAAGCTTTAAACAATTTAATATTGTACGCTGCTAATGCGAGTAGATGGAAATAGGCACACTCATATACTACATAGGATTGTAAGGTCATATAACTTTTTTGAATATTTAGGAAAAAATTTAAAATCAAACACCATTTAACTTGATTATTCCACTCAGAGAAATCTATTCTGCAAACCCATCTGCAGACATTATTAAAATAAACAGAAAAAAATGGAAACTGTCATCGACAAGAGGCAAGCGATATAACAACAAATACTATGTGATAGCTACAAAGAAAGTAGAAGCTCTCTGTGCAGATAAAAGAAGTGGTACAATTCATGTGAAGTAGGAAAAAATTAAGATTCAGAAAGAACAGCATGCTTATTATACTAGTATTTCTAGGAACCATTGATGGTGATTATCTGAGAGAAGTGGAACTGGAGGAGAAAAGACATATTATATTCCCATTTTGTAGTTCTTAAAAATATCATATATATGAGTTACTTTAATCACAATTTTTAAAACTCAAAATACAAAAACTTAAGTATCTAAATTCTAATTTTTGCATACTTTAAGATTTAAATCACCCATAATACCAAAATATTATTAACAAATATTTCATTTTATGTAATTTATATATGTCAAAGTTAAATCTTTTTCTCAGAGAATCACGATTTTCCACCTGAAATTTTCAAACTGCTATAGTAATCAAAGTTTAGATTATATAAGACCTGTTTTAACATTACAAGAGACCCAGTAAGGTTTTAGTGTCTTTTATATTATTTAAAATAATTATCTGCATCAATATTTGTTAATGTTTTATAAAATATACTATTATAAAACTCACAACTTGCTTCTTCAGCAGCAAGTTAAAATAGTATTTATAATCATTAAATAATACAGTCTATATCAAATTAATTTACTTAAAAACCACTCAGAAATTTCTGCAGCCTATGCCAGTTCAAACTAAATTGAATAGCTTTTCACAGAGAAAAAAGAAAATCATACAAAATAAAATATAAATTGTCGTCTCCAAATCTGATTCAAAAATTAAAATTATATTTGTAAGATCTGCAATTCACATTACTGTTAATATGACTAGTTCCTCATTTAGCCACCCAGATTTTCAACAATATATTCTATGTTAGTATGTAACACAATGATTCTTCATCTTCTGTCAAAACCTTTTTTATGTTTTCTCTACAGAATTACCACATCTTCTCTTAAGAAACTTTGATTCAAATCTAGTTCCAAGGTATAAAATATTCATAAATTATCTAGAAACTGTGACTTTCCTACATGTTCAAACAATAAGAAAATCATCTAGCAGCTACTAACTGACCTAGATTAATTACTTATACCTTTACCATTAAGAAAAAGGGAAAAAGATTTTGCACCCGTGAATAATTTCCAATACAGAAACCTTATCATGTTCTTTGTCACCTGACATTACCAAAGGGGTTGGCATATAGCAAGTACTTAGAAAAAGTTTGAGGAAAGAAGTAAAAAAAAAAAGGAGATAATCCTGTGATAAATGCATACAAACAACATAGACTTAAATATTTTAAAGATAAATATTTTACCTTTGTCCAATATATTCTACCTCAGGCCCACATCCAAAGTAGTAAACATAACTTTATCTTGCAAATATATGTATTTGCTTTAAAATAATGATTTTGACACAAATTCTTACTATCCTACATTAAATAGTTCACATGTGCTGTTAACTGCAATATGAGGTAGCATCAGAAAAATGAAAGTCAACACAGAATGAGACAGAGTTTATGAACAAAGAAAAAATTTAGCTCATTCACAGAACTTCCTTATTTTTATTCAGTCTCAAGGGTTACATCCCCTCAAAAAGTGTCTCTTCATTCTTCAAAGGAAGTCATCTCTGGAAAAGTAATTATTTCAAAATTTTTTCAAACCTCCAAGACCTTTCCAATAGAATAGACACAAGCAAAAAAAAATCCTCCCTATTTATTCTAAGCAAAGAACTTGTGAAAAAGATTACTATGGCCCAACCAACCAGTAGCAAGATGTTCCATGTTTAATATTACCCTATCCATGGGAAATATCTGCCATTAATTTCACGGGCTCAAAAGTATTGATGGTGGAAATGTTATCTGAACAGTATCAGCCAGTTATACTTAATGCCAACAAGAATTACATTTTTTAAACTTATGCATGAGTTTCAGTTCTCACTATTTATTTGTAGTATTTTGGGGAGAAGATATGTGGGTGAAGAATACACTAAAATTCTTGTAAAATGTGTGTATTAAACAGTTTTCTAAAAATGGCCATAAAATAAAACCCTAGGCTCTAGTATTGGCTTCAGTGGTTGTATTATAAAAGCTTAATAATTGGAAAATTTCATAGAGAGCTATGTTATCTTTTCTTAGCCACCTGCTCTTCATTAATCTAAAAGCATAAAGCTAAGTATATGTGACTAATATGCACTCAGGAGAATTGGACTCACTGAAATTAGGAACATTAATCACTATATTATATTGGTCACTTATTAATCTTTTAAATCTGACAATTACATTATGGCCCCCATTTTACAAAGGAAGTAAAAGGATTAGAAACTTTAACTGATGTATACACAAAGTTGCACAACTGGCAAATGCTGGAGCCATAATTTCAATCCATGTCTGCTCACTTTAAACTGCTCGCTGCAATGCCGCTTGACACTGGGAAAGGGCTTCTTCCTCAGAAGCAGAAGACTTGGTTTCAAGGTGAGCATTCCTCTGTGTATTTACAATAGCTTAGAATAACTCAAATTTCTGTTTTCCCATTTGGAAAATGGATATAATAATATGATTTATCCTATAAACTTTACAGAGCTACAATGAAGACCAAGCAGGTTTGGAAGTGTTTTAAAAAGATAAAAACTATACATAAATATAAAAGTATCAAATACATAAGCTCTCTGAAGACAAGGATGTCCATTTTATTGTCCTCCATTGCTTTGAGCATGCTCTTTAGTTTATAAAGTGTGAGATACAAGGAAAAAGGCAGTATTTGGCTCATTTATGACAAATTTAACAAGATGTTTATTTTCTTATTTAAATTCCCAATAGAATTATCAAGCAGGATGAGAAAATAGCCCCATTGTACAAAACAGAAAAGAAAAATGCTTTATGTCATAAATCTCCTAATCCTATTCAAACCCACATTGGCCTGATTTCAAAGCCTGTGTTCTCTTAACTTCTTTTCATTTAAATAAATACAATTTAATCAATTAACTGAAATAAGCATTAGGAATCTAGAATGTACACAGTTAAACAAAGTGTTAAATTACTTTAATTACGTGCATGAAAGATCTACCAGGGATAAAAGAGTTCCAAATTGTTCAACATCCTAAATGTAAGTGATATTCGACAAAGGGGAAGATGTGGTACTACTCCAGTTTCAGCAACTTGGCTTTAAAATTCAAGTGCCCTCGTGTACTTCAGGGCACTAAACATAATTTTAAGAGGCTTATGTGGTTAATTGTATTATTCCCTTCCTTGTTACCATATATGCTATTCTCGTATACAAACAGAAAAGATTCCAGCAAGAAACTAGAAATGCATTTTCTGTTGTTTTCTGCCTCTTATAACAATTGCTTATCAAGACTATCCAAAGTTCCTAACACAAGAAGAAATAAAAGTTCACTCATTTTTGTGCACTTAGATGGGCCAAGCATAGTACGTAGTGCTCCCTGCCTGTTGTGTAGCTTCGAAACAATCCTGCAATGTATGATTCCCTTTTACAAAGGTGACAGCTGAGGACTTAGATTAAGCAGCTTACCCATGTCACACATTTAATGGTAGGACTAGAATTCAGTTCCAAGTTTAGACTCTTAACCAATGTTATTCTGTCTCTCAGGACATGAGGGTTATAACCTGCAACGAATCAAGGTTTTATATTTTCATAGACAAAACACTGTGCCTTTACTACTAAGATGGAAATCCTTGACTTTTCCGTGTTCTGAGAGATAAAGATGAGGGTTCATGGTCCTTCACATCAAATAACTAAAACTATAGTTTCTCAATAAATCCTCTAAATTATTGCTTCTGTTCCTAAAATTTCCTTTCCAGATATGTTAGTGGTAACACTGTAAACAAGTAAGAACTTTAAAAAACAGTAAACAGATAAAGCTATAAACTGTGAAAGTGCTTGAGAATTACAGAGCTCAATGTCGCCATTTCATACTTAAACTAAAAACAAGATTGACACTTTTCCTCAAAATCTCAAGACATGAAAAAAAGAAAATAACAACATAAATTGAAATGTATCCTTCAAGAAAAATTAGTAAAGCACATATCTTTCCTACTACCCTTAGAGATGGTCACTTCCAGAACTTTCTTTGACAAAACTTGGTAATAAGCACAGATGCTTGTGTGGGTTTTATTTTTTGTTTTTTTTTTAAATAAAGGGAAGCCCTCTAGAATTGTAGGAGCTATTTCTTTGTAGCTGGATCATTAAAAACAGTCCCTGGTCTTCCTGTCAAGATGGTGGCATAGGCAGACATGGCTCACTTCTTTGCACAACCACATCAAAATTACAACTAAAATAATGAACAGCCATCACTCAGAACCATCAGAAATCCAGTGAAATAGAAGTCTGATAACTACAGAATTAAAGAAAACACATCCATCCAAACCTGGAGGAGAGGAGCAGATCTGGAATGAGCTGGTCCCACACCCACATGTGGTGGATAAAAATTCAGGAGGGAGATCTTGGGAGCAAGGAGTCTCAGCCCCACACCAGCACCCCTAGCCCAGGGTTCCATTGCCAGGAAGATAAGTCCCCCAAACTTCTGGCTGCAATAATCAGCGGGGATTGAGTAGGTGGAAACAAATGCTGGAGCCTCAAGCAGTTTCTCTTAAAGAACTCACACATGGACTCACCTACTCAGACTAGCTCCCTCTGATCTCCAGCACCAGGGTGGCAGCTTGAAGGGCTCCAGTGGTGTACTGGGAGAGTCTGAAGTGTCTGGCATCAAGGCAGGCATAGGCCATTGTCCCTTTTCTGGGTCCTTCTTCCAGAGGGCCACAGAGCTGGCAAGCTGGTGCCATATCTGAGGTTCCAAAAACCGAACACTGTTTGACCTACCCTGGAGATCCCCAGAGACTGTGCCCCTCCCCAGTTTATAACCCATCCAAGCTGCTTATCCATATGAATGGCTGGTCTTGGCTCATGTGGCACAACTTCGTAAATCCTCTTAAATAAGCAACCGCTGTCCTCAGTAAGCTCAGTAAGCTGTCCCCAGGCCCAGCACTAGCAGCAGCCAGCCTAGATTTACAGCTTGGCTTCTCCTGGGGTCTCCAAGCCCAGCCCAAGTAGCAGTCATCTCAGATTGCTTATAGCACAAGCACGGTGGCCCCAGGCAAAACATAGGTGGGGGCTGACTTTGGCCTGCACCACCTGGGAAACCTAGGGCCAGGGCACCCAGTGGACAGCGATAGACCACATCTGAGCACCACCACCCTACCCCTGAACAGCTGATCTTCCATGGAGGGCAGAGGTTAGTGGTAAGTGGTCACAGCCAATCCTTGCAGCTGACTGGCCTGGGTAAATCTCTCCCATTCATCTACCAAAAGCAACCAAAGCTCCACTATGAGAAGAGGGTGTGAAGGGTGCACCTCGAGTACCCAGCTTGGGCGAGAGGGGAGGCTGTGCCACTGGACTCTACAGGACACCTACTACATTAGGCCCAAGACATGAAGTCAAAGCAACTCCACCTATTACATAGAAACAAACACATAGAAACAAAGCCAAGGAAGGCTGCCAAAATGAGAAGACAAAGAAACATGGCCCAAGTGAAACAGCAGGTCAAAACTCCAGAAAAAGAGCTAAACGAAATAGAGATACACAATCGATAAGATGCAGAGTTCAGAACACTGTTTATAAGGACGCTCAAGGAAGTTAGTGAGGACCTCAGCAGCATAAAAAAGACCCAGTCAGAAATGAAGGATTCACTAATTGAAATGAAGAACAATTTACAGGAATCCAACAGTAAAGTCAATGAAGCCGAGAATCAAATCAATGATTTGGAACAGAAGGAAGCAAAAAACAAGCAATTAGAACAAGAAAAAAGAATCCAAAAAAATGAGGATAGCATAAACAACCTCTGGGACAACTTCAAGATATCCAACATTTGTGTCCTATGGGTGACAAAAGGAGAAGAGAAGGAGCAAGAAATTGGAAATCTATTTGAAAAAACAGTGAAAGATAACTTCCCTAATTTGTTAAACAAAATAGACTTGCAAGTCCAGGAAGCACTGAGAGTACCAAGCAAGATGGATGCAAAGAGGCCCACCCCAAGACACATCATAATTAAAATACCAAAGGTTAAAGATAAAGAGAGAATCTTAAAAGCAGCAAGGGAAATGAACTACAGGGGAGTTCCCATAAGATTGTCAGCTGATTTCTCAAAAGAAACTGCAGGGTAGAAGGGATTGGCAAGAAATATTCAAAGTCATGAAAAGCAGAGTCCCATAGCCAAGATTGCTCTACTCAGCAAAGCTATCATTTAGAATCAAAGGGCAGATAAAAAGCTTCCTAGACAAGAAAAAACTGAAAGAGTTCATCATCACTAAACCATTATTATATGAAATGTTAAAGAGACTTAAGAAAAAGTAGATCAAAACTATAAACAATAAAATGGCAAAAATATATAACTATCAACAATTGAATCTAAAAATCAAACTAAGCAAACAAGAACAGAGGCAAAGTCATGGATATGGAGAGTGCTTTGATGGGTGCCAGATGGGAAACGGTATAGGGGAATGGCTGAAGAGGTGAGGGGATTAAGAAGTACAAATAGGTAGTTACAGAATAGCCATGGGGATATAAAGTGCAATACAGAAAACAGAGTAGCCAAAGAATTTATACATATGACCTATGGACATGAACTACGGTGTAGGGTTTCCCTGAGGGAGTGGGGAGTGATGGGAGGAGGGGGGCAAGGGAGAAAAACCAGGACAACTGTAATAACATAATCAATAAATAATTTTAAAAATGCAAAAAATGACAGTCCCTTTAAATATGTTATTCATAATAAACAGCTTACATGAAGCCCTTGAAGAATATGTTTAAAAGGTTACAAATTAGAACTACTAAAATCTACATGACAATATTTTCAACTATATTGATGAAACTGATCACCTTATACCTTATAATCCTTATTCTTCATGTTGAAAGTACTCATTGTGTTCTGCATTTCAGTCTCAAATTATCCTTTAATAATTTTTGAATAATTTTAATGACAAGAAATATACATTGTTCAAGAGTTATTAATTTTGTTCAATATTCTTCTAAGACACGTTAAATATTCTTCTAAAACATGCTAATACATTGTAAATGTATCTAGGATTGTCAAAAATATTCCAATGTAAAGAAATAGAATATATCACCACCAGATAACATAGACTAAAGAATACATTTTTCTGTATTCTACTGATGAACCTCATTTATTAGCATTTATGGAGCAGTTGTTGAGTTGCTGCTATGTCCCCAGGTACAGGTCTCAGGTACCTCAAGCAGGATATGAAATTTATTATGACACACTATATGTTCCCCATACAACGTATATACTATGTTCCATTTTACATATTTTTATCTGCAATGTCTTCCAAAATTGCTGAAAAAATATTTTACTTCATAATTGTAAAGGATAACATTTTTTGCCGGTTTGGAATGATAAAGCACCTAAAATCAGTGTGTTTGCCTAAAAGGAATGCGTAATGCCTCTTTTCCTTCAAGCCTTCCTCTGGAAGTACTGTAGTTAATAATTTTTATTTGTCAGAAGTAATTTTATGATAAGAATTCACTGTTGTATAGTGCCTCAGTGCTATTGCAGAAGAAGACTGACCAGTGACATGCAAACTAAGCATGTCATTGAACTCAAGGATAAACCTAAATAAAAAGGAAAAAAGAAAAATAGTCCCCAGTTCCAAATTCCTACTGGCCTGACTAGCACAACCCGGTCTCTCGGAGTTTTTCCTGCATCCATGGCCCCCTTCCTGCACTTGAAGAAATCTGACAAATTCAATCTGCAATAGAAAAAAGGATTTTTTTTCCTTTGGCCTGAAAATATTTATTTTAAAGGCTTGCTCTATCATTTTGTTCTTGCGCAAAAAATTTAAAAATGTATAATTCGATTGCTGACATATTCTTACTGAAATGGATGGAACACTAATGCTAGGGAAATGGTAAAATGAGTACTAAATCCGAAACAATAGTACTTTAATGAAAAGCCTTACTGTCAGCTGCAAAAGGTTTATGGACTGAGAAAACATTTTCTTATATCAAATTAATTAAGTTTCAATTAAATCCATGCTGTAGTTAGAAATGATTGATAAGGCTCTATTTTGTAATAGGGATGAAGAATCAGGTAATATTTCAATATATTTTAATGACAAGCACAGAGTATACTCAGTTTATATAAACACGTTTCTAACATTTCCATCAGTATAATTGAGCATTTAGAAAGTTTAGACTAAAAAAAATTGCATTGAAGGGACACCTTCTGAGGTTCACTGAAATTCAATTAGAGTGACTGTATCAAAGGGCCATAAAACAAGTGAATATTGTAGGATTTATAGTTTGCAATCAATTTTACATGAATGATAAATAAGCTCTATAAAAATGTGATGCTCTGTTCAAAGACAAATTAAAATTTAGCCATATCTCCATTCAACCCAGTTTGTATTTATATTTTAAATGCTAAAATAATCAGAGGAAATGTTGAATTAACACAACATACCCATAAATAAACTATATGGTAAAATTCTGAACAATTTAAATAGTAAAACCATAAGAAGGATATATGTCATTTGTTTGAGAAATGTGAAGAGAGATGAAAATTAAAACAATCTACTCATAAGTTTCCTTACTGTAATAACCCCCATATTTCCCAAACCTATTTGTTCTATTCAGTTGAAGATGATTATAAGGGTCAAGATTCTAAATTTTAAAACTGTCTTTAACAGTAGACTAAAAATTAGTAGTAAGCATATTGGGCAAGTTTTCTATGATATGTTAATTAACATATACAAAATAGAAATATAATACCAAATTGGAGGCTCTTGCTGAAAGAAAATATCAATAAAATAAAAATAACACAAAGCTAAGTTGGAAAACAAATCCTAGAAATGCACTGCTCATACAAAAGTAGAAAAAAGGAAGGCATACATATTAAAAATCACACATACTAGTGCAAATCAGCCCATGTCAGGAATCTGTGTCCATAAAGTCCTCATTCAAAGATATCCTCTATAAATATATATTGTAATTTGGTACCTTAAAAAATTGCACTAAATGAATAAGCACAGAAAATTGTGATATATAGTAAGCTGGGGGTGGGGGACAGGCTATGACAATTTTGTTGCCATTCACACATTTTGTGGATAATCCAAAACTAAAATGAAAGCTGAACACCTCATAACTGGCATGGCTTTTGTATCATCCTAACAACATTTATAAGTCCTTTAAAAATACATATTATACATATTTTCATCAAATCATTTTCATATAAAGCAATGTAGCTTTAGGGATAAAGATAATAACTGAACATACCTAGCTTGTAGATGAGAATGAAAACTGTATTATACATTTCTCTAAATAGATGAGGCAGATGCTATATAAATTTTTTCTTTTGAAATCTAAATGTAGAACAAAAGCAAAAAAATGTGGCTTCAAAAAGTATAATTTTATCATGAGAAAATCTATAATATTTAATGTGTTTAATAGATAAATAACCATTCAGGGCCTCAATGCACTAGGAACTAGGCAAGAGTTCTTGAGAGCTATATAGACAACGATGGCATGACCCTTCCTCCAAGAAGTTCACAATTTTCATTCTCTGAGTTATTTTTAAATTGTTTTCATTCTAGGAATTAAAAATGATAAAAAAAGACAAAATAATTTAAATTAAATTATACTGAAAAATAACATGTTAAATTCCTAATCAACACCATTGTAAACACCCACATTATTTTTCATCCAAATTAGTAAAATCTTCTTTGAAAAACATTTTGATGTTTGAAAATTTTTAAATAATGGTTCATTTTGAAATTTTAACTTTGACTTCAACAACTAATTGTTTTTTTGTATTGAAGACACATAGTCATATAACAGGTTTGCCAATGAGTTATTCAGATCATTAGAGAAAACTTCAGAAATTTTGACTGAAAATTGCCATAACAAAAAAACCCCTAATATTTTAATCATATCTAAAGTATCTTCTGTAGAATCCACTTTGAAAAAAAAAATATATTAATCAGTAGCATTAACATCCCAATTAAATGTTTATATCTAATATTTAAGTTCTGCGAAATGTATCCTCTGCTCACTTTAACAAAATGGTTCTGTATATCCATTTAGATTTTATTTGCTATAATAGCATTTGTGGTGCAAATTAAGTACTTCTACCTACTTTTTTTAAAAAGATTTTATTTATTTATTTTTAGAGAGAGGGAAAGGGAAGGAGAAAGAGAGGGAGAGAAACATTGATATGCGAGAGAAACATCTATCGGTTGCCTCCTGCATGGCCCCAACAAAGACCTGGCCCACAACCCAGACTTGTGCCCTGACCAGGAATTCAAATGGTGACCTCTCCCTTTGCAGGACACCACCCAACCCACTGAGCCACACCAGTCAGGGCTATTGACTTTTTTTAGGGGGAAGAAAGAAAATGAGGAGGAGGAATAGAGGGGGGAAAAATGTATACTCTTGGAAAACTCAATTATAAAGTAAAGCATGCTGGAATAATTAGGAAGCAACTGTTCTTTTTGAGCCTTTCATAAAATTGGAGGAGGAGGAGGGCTCCAGGAAGTTCTAAAATTTATCAAGTATTATTGGAAGAGATTAAGAGAAGTTTCAAAATTTGGGCTTGAACCAGCATTATATTGTCATAATGTCACAGTGCAATGACCCTATCACTTTAAAGGCTTGATGCGAAATGGGAATGCTCCATATCTTGAGCATTTTCTGCAAAATCTCAAAAAGGAATAGCATAAGAATAAAGTCTTATTTATATTTAGTTTCTTTAGTTTCATACAGTAATTTTTATTTAGTTTCTCTTTTCCTAAAAACAAATATTCCAACCAATGCTATTCTTTGTTTTTTATTTAGTATAATGCATTATTTTCTTGGAATTCCCTTCTCAAAACTTTTATAAATTTTCTCATGAAATCCACCAACAAATTATTCTTACAAAGAGCTATTTCTTTCATTGTAACCTCCAGTTGAATATAACTGAATATTTACACCACCGTGTTGTAAAATATTATGTTCTAGTACATGTGTTCATGGTTTTCTTCACACCATGAATTCTTATAATTGCTTAAAAGCATCCAAGCTGTTGTGGTTTTATCAAAATTTTGCTTATCTTTAAGTTGGTAATTCCAGGTTTTAGTAATTACCTCAACAAAAATGTCAAACCATGACAGCCTAACCAAACTCTAAGTACAACTTGTAATTATGACTATAACTATACATATATTACATGTTTATATGCATACATACATTACATATATGTGTATATATGCATACCTACATTATGTATATGTTTATATACTACCCACATTATGTATGTTTATATGCATACCCACATTACATATACATATATACACACACCACACACACACGAAGTTGCATTGCTACAAAGTGTAATGAAGGCTTAGCAAATATTACCAACTAATTAGATGAACACAGATACACAATCTCAGTAATTCAAGACTAAAACCCAATGATAAGAAATACACCTTTTAAATGATATCTGAAGAAATTTTTTTTCTCTCAAAAATAGTCCTTCATGATGATTTTTATTTTTAACATTATGGAATACATAGAAAACTATCAAATTATATATAATACACTGAAGTAAACTGGGGGAATCTATATGGTTTGGGGAATCAAGTTTAAAAAGCCAAAAATATAATTTTAGAATTCTCTCTCTTCCAAGAGCATTTACAATCAGTACTGTTTCCAAATGCCTTTACAAATCAAGTTTACAAGAATATTTAAGATAATCTATTTTAAAAGGCTTCAGGAATTATCTTTCAAACATTTTAAGTGATTTTCAAAATAGATGCAATTTATATTTTTAAAATTTTTTCTAAATAAATTTGTTTGCAATGTTTCAAAAGGTATTCAGTGTGCGCAACAGTTTTATGAAAGAACAATATTTTCTCCAACATCACCATCTACTGGCTTAGAGAAAAAGTAGATTATTATCGGCTATTTCTTTACATTTAGTATTTTATTATTTATTTTTATATAATAAAAATATGACTTAAGATATGAAATTATTAAATTATTTTAAAATAGACTAATGGCTCTTTGTCAGTCATTCATGAAATAAAAAGATTTTGAACTGGAAATTTAATACTTAATATTTTTAATTCAAAAAATTTATGGGATTAAATACTCATGTTGATTGCCCAGTAGACAGTTTTAAACAAGTTCTAGTAATTTATCACAGCATTAAAGTTTATTAAAATTTTTAAAATGCAAGAGTATTTTAGTATTTTTCTAAAATCGGCTGTTGATTTTGTTAGCAATATACAAAATGTGGAGTAAACACACATGCAATATCAAATTTATTATTTTCACCAAAATTTTGAATTACTGCCATAAACTGCTTTTGTGTAAGAACCACTAGGCCATCTTCATTCACATCCTCACACTGAAGTTCTCGGAGAAGACCACAGTGGCCGGTGCACACTGAAGGCAGCAAGCCCTATGAGTCTTTGAAACTATCCAAGAGAACGTAGAGGGGAAAGATTAAAAAAAAAATGAACTAATATAAGAAAAGTATTCATTTAGTTTCTGATAAAGGTACTCAATAACTATGGGAGGGAGGGAAGAAGAGAGGGAGGGGCGAGAAAGGAATTCTTGAGGCCCATCACTGGTTTCAACTGTTGAACAATCAAATGTTAGTCTTTCTTATTTTTCCTCTAGTATTATGGTTTGTATTTTCTCATAATGAAATTTTATATTTAAACAGCCTATGGAAAAAAAAATTTAAAACCTTAGTATTACCGGTACCTAAGAAGAAAGGGAAAGAGGAAAGGAAAGGGGGAGGAAAGTGGTAAGGAGGGGGGAGAGAGAGGGAGACAGAAAGAAATTGGAAATCCGCCTTTATTTCCGCAGGTACCCATGGAAACAAATGGGAACAAATAAGTACTTGCATTATCCCACTGTGACTGTGAAAGAGAAAGATGTGGGGGCGCAGTGCAATGCACAGTCATTTTTCCCAGGGCAGAATATAATGACTTCATTTCGTTTGCATAACCTTAACCCACTCTGTGGATCTTGCTGGATCCTTAAGTTGTTGTGAACTGCAGCATTTCCAAATAAGTCCCTCCATCTCAGGAATAAAATTAAATTAGCAAACTAATACTGTTTCAATTTTAATATTATTAAAGTGTAAAACTCCACTTCCTTCATGTGTAAATTTAACTCTGTGCTTTAAGAACATTGATTGATGGCACCCATTTTAATAATGGAGTTTAAGAGTAGACTTCCTTAGATTTCTGGAAGAAAGGGGAGAAAGTCATTTTGGTTTTAGCTAGCAACATGCTTGATGCTGCTGCTTCCACTTCACATAGGGAAGAATCATGGACTCCCCGACTGAAAAGGCAAGAAAGCAAAGGCAGAGCACTGGAGAAAAACCTTGAGGGGGATGTAAATGATCAAAACTCATCTTGACAAATTTGATATTAGAGATTTCCATTCAGTTCTTGACTGTTGACTTCGTAATTGTAGTTTACGTAAGCATCTCTCTCTCTCTGAAACAAGTTTAACTATTTTTTACATTTTCTATTGCTCTGTGCAATAATAAGATGAATAAGGATACAAACACTCCGTTTCATTTTACAAACTCTAGATTGTGAAATTCATGAAAGAGTGACGAAACCAAGCCACACAAATGTTACGTGATTCACCTAATCAATGAGTTAATGTCAACTCCAGAAAATTCTATCCAATGAGCTCTCTTCTGTAACAGTGCCTCACTAGTTCTCTGTAGCAATCAGAAAGTTGACTGATGGCATGGGTGTTTCAAATGCCACGATTCTGAATTCCCATGTGGAAACCTTGAAAATTCATTCAGTTCCTCACCATCATTTGTTTTAGTGTCCTAGAATACTAATCCATTGGAGGAGCAACTTGGGGATCTGGAGACGCATGCGTTTTTATTTCAGCTTCATTTTCTGAACAAAACAAAAGAAAAATCTGTGCAAAAATAAGGTATAATTTTCATTAGTTCCCCAGGAGTGTGGTCAAGCAAATCATGTGTTTAAATGAAATCCATGTCTTTGTTACATGGGTGCATCATTCTGTGGAAGTTCACGGAGTTATATGTGTTAATATATTTACATTTTCTGTCTGCATATCTTATTTCAATAAAATTTATATTAAATCTATTAAAAATATTGAGACTGAGGAACTAATCATAACCTTTAATCTTTACAAAGCTCCAACACAATGATTTAACATTTATTGGACTAAGGGAATATTTATTTTGTTCAGTCTACAAATCTGCTATTTTCTCATTCAGGCCTTCTTATTATTTTTACCAATGAGTGAACTTCTCAGTCATGGATCACTTTCAAAGAGTAGAGCTGTCAATTACTTTCACCTCATTTTCAAAATCTAACATACTCCCAGTAATCATAGTCTTGCCATAGGTTCATTACTTTTCAAAGCATTTTCACACTAGTATATAATTGCATCCAGTCAGATTCTTAGCACAGTTGTATGTCAGTCATAATTCAGGAAAAAGCTGGCAACTTGATATCAAATCAAATGAATAATCTAAATCTGATAGGTTAATAGGTCAAGTATAAAATCCTTCAAAAAATTAAATTACAGGATATATATGCATATATATACACATACATATATATGTGTATGTGTGTATACATACATTTTCCAAGATGTTCTTATATTCTTGTAGGGAGATTTTTTAAAGCTACGAAGCCACTTTAAGAGCCTCTCTCTTGCTTTCTCTCTCTTTCCTTCTCCCTCCCTCTCCTGTCCCCCTCCCACGTTTCTTTTCTCACTTGATATCAACATTTCTGTAGAAAACATGTGGCACTGAAACCTTCTTAAATAGGTGCTTTAAAATCAATTTAACTGTAAGCATCTAATCTAATACAACCATCATAATGACCCTGTTCTAGCAAATAAAACTGTTTCATTGCTTCATTCATCCCAGTGACAGTGGTTTCGAAATGAGTTGATGATGTTTCTGATAAGATAATCAAGCTAACCTATCGAATATATGATTAAGGCTTAATACGGGGAAGTGGGATGGCACCAGTTGTTTGTCTATTGTGGTAAGACGGCAGTTGGGCTTTTTTTTTCCCCCCTGTGGTAATTTTCCGTTAGCTCCTTTACACTGTAGCCAAAGTGGGAGGCGAACCATCTGCAACACTACCCCCCCAAACTGTTAATATAAAACGCAAACTGAAAACATCAAAGCCGGGAAGAATCACCCCAGCCCAACCGGCAGGAAAATGATGGCAGCTGCTGGGAAGAGGGCAGGAAGGTGCAGTGACCGCGGTTGCACAGCCCACGCGAGCGCGTGGGTGGGAGCGCCGGGACAAGGGCCGCGGGGCCTTTCCATTGAATCCTTTTAGAGACTTAACTGCTTGGATTCTATTACTTCGTAGCCTTGAGCGAGCTTCATCGCGTGCCCCGCGACACTGCATAGAGTGACGGGGCTAATATGGACAACTAACTGCAAAGACTAAAATGGCTGATCAGCGACTTCAGATTTTCAAACTCGGCCGGATCCCACTGCTTTCAGGTCCTTTTCCTCTCGCTGCTCCCACCGGAGCCTGCTACCTGAGAACAAAGCGCACTCGGCCGGGGAGCTGACCGCGGCCCCCCCTGGCAGCAGAGCCCGGGTCAACGAAGGCTGAAGCTCACTCAACGGAGCGGCGAGAAATTGACAGGCTCCGGCTCCAACGCCACGCGGCCGGGTCTACCCCGGGCCTGCGTCAGCCTCCCTCCGCTCGCGCACCGCGCCGCGCCGCGCCCCTCCGGGGGGCGTTATGTAACCGCTCCGAGCTCAACTCCGGAACCCTGTGACAACTTGTCCCGTCGAGGCGGATAACAGAGGGTTCACGGGGCTGTAGAGTGAACACGCTGACCTACAGATCCTGCTGCTCTAAACCCGGGGCTGCAGGTGAGAGGTGCAGCCGCCGAGGCACGCGGCCGGCACCGGCAGTTCCCCCGAGGGATCTATCCAAAAGCCCGACGGCGCGCTCTGGGGAACGGCTTGTTTCTGCGGACAGGGTGCTACCCGGCGATTAACGTGGGGTAAGGAAGGGGTAGGGAGAGCCTCCTTCAGCACTCAAGCTAAACTAGACATCCCTGAACCTAAGGAAGCTCCGCAGCTCCAAATGCCACCCACCGCTCTAGTGCGCACACTCTTCAATGCCATTTGCTCCGTCCTCAACCCCTCCACCCCCACAAACAACAGGGGTCCCCAAGATTGCAACCACTTTCTTCCTACGCTGTCACAGGCACGCGCGTGTACCGTCACTAACACCCACACACTGACACACTGAAAAGACGCACACGCCACTCCACACTCACACTCCCTGGCTTTCCGCGTGCGACACCTGAACGGCATGAATATTCATTACTTACAAGCATTGGTGACCGCGAAGCTGTTCGCTACCTCCAAATTGTCGATGTGCGGTGTCAGTCTGAACTCCGAAGTGGAAAACTGAACCATGCCTACCCGAAATGCACTGTATTCTTGATCGGCGCCCCTGGGAAATAACCCCCCTGCAAAGAACAAACACCAAGCAGGAGAATAGTGTCAGTGACCCGGCGGGAAAGGAGAGGAGCCCGCTAGCGCCCGACAGCCCTGGAGTCTCTTATTCACGCTAATGGGTGGAATAAACACATCAAGGGGCTCCGGTACCGGGGTTCCGAACATCCAAATGGTAGCCGGGGGATCAAGACCCAGATGAGAGTCTGAGGGCAAGGTAGGTGGCCAGAAACATTCGCCGCCTTTCCTCCTAATCACAAGCTTTGCATTCAGACCCCTAGAGAATCTGAGCAATCGGAAAAATGTTAAGGCAGAATTAATAAAACCTGGGGGCCAGAAATGAGAAGATTTTTTTTTCTCTATTGTATCAAAGGCATCGTCTTTTCGCTTTGCTTCATCCTAAGAAAAACATGTATATTCTAGGCAGTTTAAATCTGGAATGCAGTCAAGGTATGACATAAGTCTACATGACATGAATTAATTTGTTCACTGTGAACAAAGATTACCACCAAATTAAGCACAATTCAAAAGCAGAGCACAAAGGGTACCTACCTATCTGTATGCTGTTAGAAGAGACACCAAAAATTAGTCCCCATAAAACAGGAGAAAGGAGGACAGATATATGCATAATCTTTTGCATTTCCAAGAAAAGTAGAGCATCCACAAAATAGCCCCCTTTTTCCCCCTTTTCCTCCTCTTCCTTCTTTGGCCGTTTTCCTCAGCAAATTAGATCCTCCGCATTTTGAAACAGCAATTTAGCACCAAGCTGCTACAGCCCTGAAGTGGAGGCAGAAGAATTCCTATTTCCCAGGTCCTGCTGGTGGCTGCTGGTGCCCTGCGCCCTGTCCCTGCTCCTGAAGTCCAGAGGACTGGCTGGATGCAGTTTTCAGCGGAGCCGCCGCTGTGGTCCCAGTGCCTTGGAATATTCAGCACCCTCCCATGCACTCACACACACTCACCCTCTCTCGCGCTCTCTTCTCCCTCTCTCCAGTCTCTCTCTCTCTCTCTCTCTCTCTCTCTCTCTCTCTCTCTCTCAACCTCTCTCTCCTCTCACGCGCGCGCGTACACACATACACACACACACACACACACACACACACACACGCAAGTCACAGAGAGGGGCAGGCAGTCCCGGGCGCGCGTGCGCGACTCACAGCGGGCTCCTGGCGCGCGCGCCCACCCCTCCCCCGCCCCGCGCCCGCACCCCGCACAGCCCTGGCAGCGTCGCGTGCACGGCGCGGAGAGAGCGCGGCTCAGCGCCGGCCGCGGGTATCCCTTGGCGAGACCTCCGGTCTCGCGAGCTGTCGCGCCCACCGCCCTCGGGCGCCTTTCAGCACCGAGGACAGCGCCCTGCTCCCAGCCTCGCGCTACCTTTGTGCCGCCGCGGCAGCTGCCGCGGGGATGCTCCAGCCTGGACCAAATGCAGCAAAGCTGATTTCCGGCTGCCGTGCAGAAGCCGCCGAACTGCTAATTGTTGTTGGCAGCGAAGCCTTCTGTCACCAGGTCCTGCTGTTTTGCGTTAAAAGTAATTTGGATTTTTATCTTCTAGCGCCTGCGAAAACCACCTAGTTATATTGAAACGCGGCCGTCCATCTGCCTCACCTGACCCAACTCAAAAAGCAAACAAGCAAACTAAATACCCGTTGAAGAAGTGTTCCAAAAATGTGAACTTTAGCTAATGGTGACATAGCTATGATGCAGGAAAAAGCCAAAATTCTATCTTTAGAGGCTAAAGCTGCATAAAAGAAGATCGAGATTGAATCTTTGAACTACTTTACATGGAAATCCAACCTTTTAGAGGGTGGTTCCGCTGGGCTGTGATGCCACTTGCCGAGCCCGCTGGGTGCCGGGATCCTTCGTAGCCTTCCCTGCAGACTCTCCTGTGGGAGAGACATGTAAACTTCCTTCCATAGAAGCCCTTGCTTTTTACACATTGAAAGCAGAAGACTCCATTTCAGGAAGGAAAGGCTCGTAGGAGAAAAAAAAAAAAAAAAGAGAGAGAAAAGAAAGCATGTGCAGAAAGGCCGCTGAGCTGCTGACTCTTTGCCCAGACACTTAGAAACCGGATACTCTATCGCATTTGGCCGTAAGTTTTCAAACATCACTGCCCAAAGAAAGGAAGCTAAGTTCTCATCGGTTGGAACCGGCGAGCTGAAGACCAGTGGGAAAGCAAGATGAGGTTAGGGATTATGAATCTGTGGGATGGGAGTTAGTGGGGGGCACCGACGACTGGACCCCCCCCCGGGGCATCTGAGCACTTCGCGTGAACCTGCTCGCCCCGCCCGTGCCGGGAACCTGCTCTGGCAATTCCCTCGGCAGCCTCGCGGATTTCTCACTAAATTTAATAGCTTTGACGGTTCAAACGAAGAAATAAAGGAAAATTGAGGACAAGGGACTGTTTCCAGGAGGCAGGAGATCGGAGCCCACAATACTGAGGGAGTAACTCCCTCTTGTTTCAAAACGCGGAGGACGTGGGCCTATCACACTGCCTTCCTGAGCAACGGCCACATGCCTATCGTCCCTCCTGTCGACTGCAGTGTCGAATGTTTGCCCCTTAAGCACTCTGGACCTCATTTCCCCCATTTTAAAAATAAGAAAGATGAGCAAAGTGGCCTCTATGGCTCCCCAAATCCTACAAATCTGTGATTTCAAGTTATGGTTTTCCCTGATTTTGTTTTTTGATATGCATCCCTCAAGCAGGAAGTGCAAATATCTATAATCTATTACTACGCATACCCTACAGGTAAAAACAAAACTACATCCCAATTTTATCGCCAAGAAATTCTTTTAGTCTATTAACAAACACTTCACAGTGTATGAAATGGATTCTGTGAATTAAAATGCATTTATCCTTTTAACAATTAAATAAGAATAAAATAATAAGAGGCATAAATATACATCCAATTGGAAATATAAAGAAGAACTCAACAAATCTTACTTTGCTCAATCCCTAGTTGAGATGTCACACACGACAATGATATGAACTGTCCCCCTATTTGAAAATTTCAAAATATATACAGAAGAATGAATAAAAGCTCAGAGCAAAATAAAAATACCTTTTCAACAATTTTCTGTTTTTCTCCATTTATTTTACAAGAAAAATTTGATTTTATACAAAGTCACTTGGAATGAAAGAAGTGAGAGAGCAAAAGAGAAAGAAGCTTAAAATGTGGAGAAACAATGATGTTTAAAGCATGGTTCAATGTAATTTTTTAAAAGACTTTTCAAAAACTATTTCAAAGTCAAGGCAAAGGTGAATTCAAAACTGACTGAATTACATTACATAGAAATAAATTATGTAAAATAAGAATTTGCTGAATCATGGAGCATTTTTCCTAGTAAATCATATGTAAGAATTCAGGGTAAACATTACTATTTACTGACCAAATATAATTCATATATAAAATAGAAAGAAAAGTTTTAAGAGGCATTACTCATAATTCAAATGCTATTCTATTAATATGTCTTTCATATGGTAGTAATATATGTACATTTCACAATATATCTGGCTATGTTTTCTGCAATACTAGCATAATTGCATTAATATTATAATTCATGGGACTTTTAAAAATTCACTGTTATATTTATATAGCTTATATTTTTCAAACAGAATACTTACAATATAAATGTGATAAATTTAAATTGATTGAAGTAAATGGTCTTGAAAATAAATTTAAAATACTGTAATTTATTTTAAATGTTTCAAAGCTTTTGTCTCAAGAATATATCTCAATTTGATCAGTAAGAAAATTTATTTTGAAAATTTCAAAGCCACTAGTAGTACAGTTAAATAGAACAGTGTGCTCCAAGAAACAGTTTGCTATTTTCTGCCCTCTGCTGTTCAATTTTAGTAATTACCTAAAATATAACAAGCAAAGGATATATTACAGGTTAAAAAAAGCAATTAAAATGTTATACACCCCACCATTTGTTTGATTGGCTTGCTACAGTGGTTGTTTTGTATGTGTGCTTAAATACAATTTTAAGCACTAAGGCTATATATAAATTTTATATGTAAAATTTCAATTTCTGTTTCACTTAATTTTTATTTTGATATAGGAAATAATAATTTTCCTTTTAAATCAGTTTTAAAATGCTTGAGGATTTCATATGTGCTTGCCTCTTCTGCACAGTTTTAATTCATATCCCATAATGAAAAAGCTTTGCATAAAGGAATGTCATCATGTATGTGTGGGGTGGGGTGGGGGTGATCATTTTGAAATGACTAGAAGAGCTGGTTTTAGCCGATTTCATGATCAAAATTGGATTATGAATGCCAGTGTCACAGTTCCTAGTGACGGCGTCCCACCGAAGTACAGATCATGGTTTCCCTTCCTGTTGCTCCTCCGGAACTGTGAAAATGTAGGCCACCTGAAAGGCTTGGATACAGCTCTGCATTAGAAAAGGAGCGTCCATGCGAATTTCAGCAAAAGATAAAGTTAGCAGTTCCTGCAGAAGCAACCCTGGAGCCCAACATGAAACCTTATTGCTAAGAAAGAAAATTTTAAAACCAGAAAAGAAAACATGAGAATTTTTATCATTCAGCGCTATAAATAAAAAAGATATTTTCAGTCTGGGGAGTTTTAGTTCCTCAATTAAGATAAAGAATAATATCAATATAAATCATTATTCAGATTGAGGTAATAATATTTTTCTGTGCAGCAAAATTTTAAATCGCTGATTCAGTAAAACTAATTACGTGACCCAAAATATATATCTAAAGTTGGGTTTCTGTACATCTTTCTTATGCATTTAGAATGAAATCCAAGAACCAAAAGAATAAGTTTTCATTTTAGGACTTTGATTATATAAATTTTAATTAACTGTATCCCAGTAGCATCCTGAAAGGTGAGAGGTGATATATCACATTGTGGTTTTGATTTGCATTTCTTTGATTAGTGATATTGAGCACCTTTTCAGGTGTCAGTTGACCATATTTATGTCCTTGTTTTTTTTAATGTCTTCAGGTCCTTTGCACATTAATTTGGCTATTTATTTATTTATTTTTACTATTATGATGGGTGAGCTTCTTCCATATTTTAAATATTAACCCCTATCAAATATATAATTTAGGAATATTTTCTACTATCCACAGGTTGCCTTTTCATTTTGTTTATGGCTTCCTTTGCTGGGCCAAAGCTTTTTACTTTGATGGAGGCCTACATGTTCATACTTTTACTTTTAATGTCAAATCCAAAAATATTATTGCCAAGACTGATGTCAAGGAAATTACTCCCTATGTTTTTTTCTTGGAATTCTGTGGTTTCATATTTTATATTCAAGTTTGAATCCATTGTGAGGTGATTTTTATATATTGTGTAAGATTTTCCAGATCCATTTGTTGAAGAGACTTCCCTTCTCCCATTATATATTCTTGGATCATTTGTTGTAAATAAATTAATCATATATACATGGGTTTACTTATGGGCTCTATTCTGTTCCATCGATCTATGTACCTGTTTTAATGCCAATACCATATGGTTTCGATTATTATAGGTTTGTAGTATAGTTTCATCCACTCTGTCACAACCTTTGTTGACCCCAGAACACTTCACTTAAATGCAATGATACAGAAAAGGCACAAGTGTGGTCTAGGAATTATAAGGAGTGCGGTACTTCTAGAATGGGAAGCGTGAGTTAAGGAGTAAAAGGAATAAGCCAGACCATGGTACTGAATGTGTAGTTTATCCTATAGGAAAAGGGAACAACTTCAAGAGTTCTACATAGAGAGGTGAGATCTTATGATCCCCATTTTAGATAGAACACATGGGAGGCTATCTTGAGAATATATACATGGGGAACCATATTGCATATAGGAAGACCAGGTGAGAGGTTGTATTCCTGATGGAGGAGATGAGAATCTGGATTAAGAGAATAATAGTACAGATAGGAAGAAAAGGTTAGTTTCAGAAAATATTTAGAATGGAAAATTAGTAGAACTCATTTGTGAACTTGTACCAGATGAAGTAAGGGATATGGAGAAACAAAGCCAACTCCCAGGGTACAAGGCTGAGTGCGCAGGACAATGTTTTCCCATCTTAGAATGAGATCTAGAGAGCAATGGGAAGGAGATATGTAGTCAAGGTTATGTGTTCACTTTTTGACTTGGTGAATTTACAGAGTCTGTGGTTCACAGCCACTCAAGCTGTTTTATTGGCACTTGATTCTGATACTAAGAGAATAGGTCTCATCTAAATGTTACTTTTGAGAATCATAAGCCCTCTGAGGTTTCATGATAGCTACTATGGATTGGAAAAGTCAGTTAACTTGAAAAAAAGAAAAGAAAAGAAAAAGAAGACATGCATACCTTGAAAATCCTGATTTCACTTAATACTGACAAATGAAATCATTTATCAGTATTATCATTCCAATCATTATCACCTCATTGGAAGTGGTACCAGGATGTCCTTGAGCATTTGTCTACTGAATAATTTCCCACTTCAGTCTCTTTAAAGTAGAACAAGAACGTGCAAATATTTGTGAAAAAATCTGAACAATAAGTTATTTTGACTAAAAAATAATTACCTACTTGTATCTGATCTTTTCCAGAACATCCACCATGGTTTTTAACAACACTCTTTTCACATGTTAATATTTTCTTTTTTTAAAATACACTTGGGTCTCACTCAATGGGTAATAGCAAAAATTAGGAGGGCCAGCTACTAGCTAAAAGTATCCCTCCACTATTATTTTTCATATAATGTAAGAAGGAACAAAATGGAGAAAAAAGAAACAAATAAATAGCATAAAACATAGCCACACAGTTTGCAAATGTATAGATGGCTAAAAGACTTAAACAGGTCATCATAACCACTTTCTTCAGCTGTCCCTTCCTTATCCACAGTACTTTTGTCAGCACTATAGTTAGAATTTTTATTTGGTGTATGTAGATAACCCAAACTTTCATTCCTGCATGATCTGAATCCTTGATGTTCTTGTCTTTTGGCTCTTTATAATTTTCTTTTGACTGATTACTGGACAAGAGACTACTAAGAGGCCTTGTAGTGAATAGTGAAACTTCTCATTCATTTATTGTATTTCACATTTTCCCTCCCTGAGTCCAGTGTATCATTTCTACCTTATAATGGGTGCTGTTCCACATGTACAATTTTATGGTTCAATGGATCAGATGCTGGGAGGATCAGGTTGTCAAATCATGGGATATCCTGTGGGCAGAAGCTTAGTATGTACCAGGTTCCATGGAAAGTCAGGAGCTAATTTTAAAATGGAAAACAGTTACCAGAAAAGAGGAGCATGGTCTTACTTCAAACCCTAGGCCCCTCTTCTGTAATACCCTTGCTGGAGCCTGCCATTTTCTCCATATTAGCATCTCTGTCTTTCCCCAGGCACTTCAAATACCACTGCGTCTGCAAGGTGTGGAGACTCAAGTATCAGCCTGTACTCCAGACTGAACCTGCCATTATAGTTTATTTCTTTTGGTTATTTGCCTTATAAGTTAATATTAGCAAATGTGTTGGAACATTGTGCTCGAAAGTGGTACACATTGTCACAAAATCCAAGCTCTACCAAGCATTGCTTCTCTCTCTCTCTCTCTCTTTTTTTTATTGCTTTATAAATGAAATAAATGCATTGATTCATAGAACTATAATTTCAGAGTTATAGTAGGATTTGGGTGACCCATAACTTTGATTTTGTTTGATCAACTTTATTCTAAGATTAATTCTAATTATGTTTGCAGCAACTGGTGTTTGCTCCAGCTGATTGCAGCATTCCAAGGCTATGTTTCAAAGTTTATCCTAATTGGCTTACCTAGGTCACATGACCAGCTTTAATCCATGTGTATGTCCAGGGAAGAAGCAATGCAGTGGTAGGATTTGGGCCCTACCAAGAAAACCAGGAATTAATGAAATGTGTGGGTACTTCTAACAACGGGGAGGAGGGAGAAAGTAATGCTGAACAGACAGATAAGCATGTGCATTAGATAGATAGATGTGAATGAAAATAAAGCTAATTGCAACAAAGGGAAGATGTATGACTTTATACAGAAACATGCTTACTCTAACCTAGAAACTTTTAAATTAATTTGATCACATAGAAAGCTATATGGCTATAGCTTTCTACTCATTTCAAAGGCTGTTCCTCAAACATTGCATAAATTCTGGTAACACTGTAAATTCACTTGGAATAACATCATTTGCAAATGCACATATGACTTGAGAGAATTTCAAGACCATGAAAGTAGTTTGAGGCCCAAATAAACCCTGAACTGCACTAAATACCCTCTCTGTTTTCAGCAGTTTTATAACATCATAAATATTTTTGTGTCTGATACTGCTAACGAGTTCCATAAAAGAATTTTTAGCCAACAAACATCCTAGTTCAGTACTCTTCTTTTGGTAACAACAGTAATTAGGTTTTTTAATGTGACTGTGCAAAAATACGTCATGGCTGGAGAGCTAGTTTAAAAAACTAAAATAAACAAAATTTTATTATATTCTAACAAAAAGGACAGATTTTTGTTTTTGTCATTCAGTTGTTTTTTTGTTTGTTTACTTCCTCCATTCCACCCCAGCATTAAAGTAGCAGTAGTTTCTAACTGGTATACAATCAATGACAGATTTTTGCCACTCTATATAGGGTATAGATGAATGCATTAAAACTGCAACCCAAAATGTTTTTCAGATGGTGGCATTAAAGCAAAAAATTCTAGGTAGGGTACATTTTATTAAAGTACATTCACTTCAGGATCAAAGTTACTAACTGAAATAAGAAACCTCAAATAAATCTCACCAATTATAATTAACTTTGACAACTGAAGTTTTGAAAGTTAATTATAAATTAGCACAATCTTATAATTCATTATTAATTTTAGGAAAATACTTCTGTCAGATTATATACGAAAGCCTAATTCAGATGGGCCATTAACATTCCTTTCCATTGAGATGCATTACAGAGCGTATCTTAATGTCAAGCAGTCCTGGTACCATTAGCGGCAAGATAATTTATAGAGATAAATAATTGATGCTTTGTTCCCCCTGTTATAAAATAATCTTAAAGAATGAGAACTATTTTCTTTCTTGCACTAACCCCTTTTGAAATGTTTAGCTGGGCTTTGAGGCCTAGACTCAGAAGGATGCTCTGGCCCTAGGGTCAGATATAATGGGCTTTGGATTAAATTGTCATAAATGGAAGGGTGTGCTTCTAAAGTTAGTAAAAAATTTAAAGCTGAAAAGCCTAAACTTCTAGACAGCTTCTTTAAGGTAAAGGAAGGAGATGGATGTTTTGTTTGCTTTAGTTCTGATTATTTTTATAAGAGTTGCAGAGAATGGAATTCTTCATAAAACATGGAAAAATATGAAAGGATTTAAGAGCTAATAGAAGAAAAATGGGTTGCATGTGGAGGCGGAGAGATGGAGAATCCGAAGAACCATGGCCTTGGGATTCAGGCAAAGAGTTCTGTGCTCATGCCTGCACGGAAGGGTAGAGCTATTCACATACGAAAATCAATCACTTGATGTCCTGGAGACTATATATCTCTTTCTCCCATTTTCCAGTTTGTCATGTGAACCTTAGAAAGGGGAAGGCCCCTCAAGATATGACAAAATTGAATTTCTCACCATCCTGGTGAAGTGAAGCTACAGAGTCAGAGTAAATTTAACTTAGCAACATAAGGTACTGCAAACTTCCTTATACCTTTCTTACAATTGTAAGTGGAAATCATATCTTCTATTTGTTATTTTATACTTTTGGTCATTTTGATTGCTACAATCATCAAAATTCTCTCTCAGTTGTCATCTTCCCAAATATTAAAAAAATCTCCATCTTCAAATTCTAAATAAGGGACAGAAAAAGAATTACTTAGCTAAAATGCTTATGGAAATATTAAAATCCCTCTTAATGTAGAAATAAAATGAGATGAAAACAATTACAAACTCAGGTAAGGGCTACCTTTAGCACACTTGGCTTCCAAGCAGCTTTTAGAGTTAATGAGAGAGCAAATAGGTAGGAACAAAGTAGCCAAAGCACCAACATACCTAACCTTCTCAAATAACATTCTTTACAAATGCAGACATACACAGAAGCCAGTTAAACTACTTGCTTTCCAGTTATGATAAAGACAAGATAGAAGAAGCCTAAGGTTAATGCAAATAAAATTTATACACCTCAAGTTTCTCCACAGATTAGCAAGAGAATTTGGATCTAAAGTAGCCACACTTACCCAAGGCATTCCTGAAACGCTGTTTTCATTTTCTGTTTGGTGTATTTGGTATATCAATTTCCAAGGAGTTGTGATGTTCACAAAAATGTTTACCTGAATAACAATATATTGGTTCTAAAAGGAGATGTAAAGAGCTGGGGACCATATAGACCGTCAGCCCACTAGACGATTTCAAGACTAATAATCAAGATTTGTTCATATCCCTTTCTCAACTTATGAAATAATTTTAAAACATAGCTGTATTTTAAAAGCTCCTATATAATTGCATTATGTATAGAAGTAATACTAATTTACTCCATCTATCCTACTAATATGTTAAAAAGGAAAACATAATTATATGCTGAAAGTTCTGAAACAGCTGTCTTTATTGAGTACTTACTGTATGTCAGGCACTAGATGTTTATGGTTTACCTCATTATTGTAACCCTATTAGACATATTGTTATTTTAAAGAGGAACAAACTGAGTCCTAAAATCTCAGTAACCCTAAACTAATAAGTGATAGACCAAGGTTGTAAACATACCATTGTGTCAGACTCTGAAAACCCTGTGTGATCCACTGTTCTATAATGTACATAAAATCGTGGTAGCGAGGAATAGGATGGGATTCTCAGTTTCTGAATTACGATTGCAGTCTACCGCCCAGACGAGCCTCTCACGTGCTTCTTCCTACTGTTCATTCATCATTAACTTGTTCACCAGTTACCTGCTGAGTTTCCTCCTCTGTGCCAGACAGTGGAATTTTGGAAATACAATGGTAAACAGGTCAGATGAAGTCCCTGTTCTTATGAAATTTTTATTTCACGTTTTCTTATAATTAGGAAGGCCAACAATAACAAGTTAATACAGAAGCTTACAAAAAAGTTAGAGTTTGTGATAAGTAAAAGGAAAAAATAAATAGAGGCATGAGCGCCCTTGTAAATAACCCTGCCTACCTCATATGCTAAGTAGGAATTAAAGGTAAACAGTAGATTATTAAGGATTAAATGTAGTGAATCCTTGGATTTACTCAGTTTACCCGGTATGTATAGGCAAAAAATTGTCTTCCCCATTTGGAATCCTATTGGCTTTGAGTCACAAAGTCACCAGAAGGAAACCTGAGTTTGAATTGGCCCTGAGAAGAAATAAGCATTAATGTAGTTCTAGAACATGGTGTCCTATGCAATCCCTCTGGGCCCTTGGAACCTAACTACTTATATTACATTAGAGGTATCTGAAGCCAGAATATACACAGACTAGACCCTTTTGCAAAGTTTGAACAAGGCCACGCAGCTGAGGCCTCATCAGCTTTGGATCTGAGAACTGCCTAACACAGCTGCTAATTCTAGCCTGCCTGTAAGGACATTGTTGGCTTATTATTGGATGGTAATCAAATCTTTGCCTACCACAGAAGTGGTCAGATCATTCTAAGACCAGACATTTCAATAAGCATTCTAATAAAGAGAGAACAACACAGCCCAGTTCACTCATAAAATGGAAATGGTAATTTAAGAGCAGCACAAGGGTGGGAGGAATTCAGTAAGATGTAGCACATACTTGAACAGACTGCCTCGCTAATTTAGAGCTTATGACCTTTGAGGAACTCTTTACCTCAACCATTATGTAATCAGAACCTTGTTGTCTCCAAGCTGAGCAAAAAAGTAAGTTTCCTGGTTATTGGTGGGAGTTCCCAATCTTAAGAAGTCCCTATTCTTAAAGCCATATTGATATTTGGATATCAACCACTATATACTCAGCAGAGGGTAAAACTGATTGGAAAAAGCAAGGGCAAGTTGACAGAACAGACAGAACAAAGATATGTTTAATTGAAAGCAGGAGGTACATTTACACAATGGAATACTATGCAGCAGAAAGGAAGAAAGTACTCCTACCCTTCATGACAGCATGGATGGAACCGGAGAGCATTTCGCTAAGCGAAATAAGCCAGGCAGTAAATGACAAATATCATATCATCTCACCTATAAGTGGAACATAATCAACAAAACAAAGGAGCAAAATAGAACCAGAGACATGGAAACAGAGAACAAATTGACAGTAACAAGAAGGGAGGGGTGAGGGGAATAATGGGGGAAAGGAGAAGAGCCCTAAGGAACATGTGTATAGGACCCGAGGACAAAGACAAGGGGCGGGGGGATTGAACGTGGGAGGTGGGGGTGGGTAGGATGGAGGAGACTAAGGGGGGGGATGGGGACAACTGTAATTGCTCAACAATAAAAAAAGGAAAAAAATACAAGAGGAATTAGGCTCAAGTCTTGTAGAGAGTGTTTGAATATTTATAACCTCAAGCTATAGCTAAAGACCTTTGCTATAAGGTCAGCCAGGTGAGCTTACAGATGACTGAACAATAAAGAAAAATGGAGCAGTCCGTTATAAAATTCTCAGTGGGAATTTAGATAAAGAAATAAATTGGGTCATGTATGTGCCCACCAATAAAATAGTGTTGCAATCTAAGAAGGGGATGGAAAAATTAGGGAAAGTATCTGCCTAGCTTATGAGTTCGTCAATAAGCTAGCATGTAGGTATTCAGGCCACGTACTCATATACTGACAAGTGTCATGTCCTCTGGTACCTGATGAAATGGTTAATGTAACAAGAAACTGCCTAATGTCAATTGAAAAGGAATCAATACCTTCAATTCTGATCACACTGGACATCAACCACTAGTCCCAGGGGTCTACAAACAGGTTTTAACTGGAACTGACACAGATTCTACTCTAGGTGTTTTTTTTTCTTTCTTTCCTTCCTTTTTTTTTATTGTTGATGTCCATCTTTCTTCAATATTTTTATTGTGAAAACCATACATAACATGGAATTTACCGTCTGAATAACTTTTATGTGTATCAGTTATATTAAATACATTCTTAATGCTGTGCAACTATCATCACCATCCATTTCTTTTTTTTTATATGACCTGATTTTTTATTTATTTATTTATTTTTTTTATTTTTTTATTTTTTTCAATTTTTTAATTAATTTATTTACTTTTTAAATACATTTGTCTCTGCCTTCCCCATTTCCATAACTTTTCATCTCATAAAACTGGAACTCTATACCCATTAAATGATAACCCTCCTATACTTCCCTCCCCCAGCTGCTGGTTACTACTATTCCACTATTCTGCTTTCTGTCACTGTGATTTTTGACTCCTCTAAGTGTCTCATATAAGTACAATTTCAATATTTATCTTTATGTGACCTGCAAATTTCACATAGGACAATGTCCTCAAGGTTCATCTCCGATGTAGCTTATATCACAATTTCCATCAAGAGAAGAATACTGTCGGCAGTCCTGAACCTCTGCTTCTCTGTGTTCTGCAGTTACTGGTGTCACTGACAATATTAGCGAAGTTTGATGCTAGGCTTTTTTTAAAGTGAAAATTTTAAGAGGATTACAAGAGTTTCAGAAAGGGAGAATACGAAAATTATGTGAAGCTGTAATTTAAAAGACAATAAAAATTTCACCAAACTAAGAAAGGCAGATCCCTCAGTCTAGAAAAAGGGTTATCTAGTAAAACTTTAGACTGTCAAGCAAAAAAGATACTCTAAAATGTGTTAATCTATTAGTGAGAAAAGGCAGATAACCTCCAAAAAAATACACACAGATATCAGTAAAATATCAGACATTTCATCAGAAACATTAGTGGAAAAACAATCTTAAATTTAAAATACTGTACACAGCTAAAGAATCATTTATGAATTAGGGAGAAATGTAGGCATTTTCAGATGTACATGAACTCATAAATGTTATCACAGTACATTGTACTTTGATGAAAAACTCCTAAATATATTAAAATAAAAAAAAAAGAAAGGAGTGGGACATGAGGAAAGAAAAGTCAGTAAGTAAAATATATTGATAAATCTTCATAAGTACTGAATTCAATAATAGACACCTATGTTTTTAATAACATTCTAGAATGAAATTTTCAGGCAATTTAAGAGTTGGTAATGTCAAAATCAGAAAATATTTGTTAATATTCTTATTCAGAGAATGAATGCAGATGTTACATACATTTAGGTGCATTTAAAAATTTTACACACTCATAATACTATATATATATTTCTATCTGATAAAGAAATAAATAGAATCAGTAAAACTTTATCAAAGCATCATAGAGTAGAGAGGGGTAGAGGAGGGGGGAGAGAGGATAAGAACATACTACATAAAATGGCAGAAGTGTGTCCGTATTTATCACTAAAAACAGTAAATATAAATGAGTTAAACATGAACATGCCTATTAACAAAGAAACTCAAATTATACATTTTAAATGAGCTCAGAACCATAAATGTTCCCTGCCCTACCCTCAAATAACACAAAGCTGGATCTGTTTTATAGTTCTAGAAAACTCAAAGAAATATTAATTCCTGGCTTTTAAAATTTCTTCTAGAGTCTAGAAATAAACAGGAAGATACTCCACTCATTTTATGAGACTAGTATAACCCTTGATGAATAAACAGAATATGATGACATTAGAAAATTATATTATTGGCCAATCTCACTCATAAATAATGATTTTATATAACTCTTAAAAGAACATATTAAATATAAAAAATGTTAAAATAATATCACAAAAAGAGTTTATCCTAAGCATACAGGTATTATTTAAAATTAGAAATTCTCTTAACATTGTAACTACATAATAGCTTATAGGAGAAAGACAAAATAATTATTTTAATAGTTGCAATCTGCAACAATAAGTATATTCAGCATTTTAGCTTGTCAAAATTTCTACATGTTAAATTCTGACTATGTCTCTTGTTGGATGGACAATGGGGAATATAAGTTCTTTCATACAATCTTGGGCCACAGTGTAAACTGATACAGTTACTCTATGGAAAATTTTTATATTATCAATTAATTTGTTTAATTGCACAGTGGTTCTAGTTACCATTATCTATTACACAGAATTGTTCTTACATTATTTCAACATTGACTGAAATAATGAAAAATTTGCAGCAACTTATATATTCTTAAATAAAATGTGATACATGCGTATGATGGAATAATTTGGTTATCTATGTGCATAGCTCTCAAATAACCTAATGCCATTAGTTATGCATATAGTTAGATATCACTTAAGAAATTTAAAAACAGTAATGTTTGTGAATTTTTAAATAATATTATAAATTTTGGGGAGAGGAATACAAACCGATAATCATAGTTGGCTCTAGGCATAACTGCAGAGAATTGACAAAGAATTGAATGTGATAGTTCACATTTATCTTTAGGTTCTAATTTTTAAAAAATAAAACAGAGTATTCATATGTTACTTATTGATAAAAAGAATAAAAATAAAATTCAAACCAAATATTTCAGAACGTTAAAGTGATTTAATTCTCAGTGTTGAAATATAATTATTTTATTTCCTTTACCATTTTTCCTGATTTTTTTTATCCCCACCTATATTCCTACCCCCTCAGGTGAGCGCACACATGTTTAAAAGTATAACATAAGAAGATAGTTAGAGCTTCAAAAAGATGGAGTTTTGCATAGTGCAATAGTGAGAATGTTTGTGCCTTTGAAAATCTGTGTGCCTAAATCTTGACCTCCATGTGACTGTATTGGGGGGGGGTGGCTTTAGGGAGGTAATTAGGTCATGAGGGTGGAACCTTCATGAAAGGGATTAGTGCTCTTACAAGAAGAGGCCAGAGAACTGGCTCCGTCTCTTCCCAGCATGTGAGGACACCGCAAGAAGAAGGCCCTTGGTATTTCAGGAAGAGGGTGCCTGTCTAGTGCCTGGCCATGCTGGCACCAGCCTCCAAATAAACTGGGACAAATAATTTCAGTCTCCCAGTATGGAAACGTGTTATAGCAGTTCAAACTGACCAGGACGCATAGGTAGAGAAATAATCTTGGAACATTGGGGAGCAAGAAAAATGTTATTTGCAGTCCCGTACCCCATAGGGAAGAATAAACAGGGGTCACTTGAAATAGTTACAATTTCATATCTATTTCACAGTTTGGTATTTAACTTAAAGAGTTCTCTCGAGAGTTCTGGTTGTGTACAGGCATGGCAGGGCAGGAATGCGTTATGTAACTGAGCATGTGAATTTTCATGTATAACAGCGAGGGCATTTCAGAGGACACAGAGGAAACAAATGGAAGAAGGGAACCAGGGTAAGGTTGAATCGTGGGAGTGGAAGAATGAAAAGACAAGAAAATGGGATTTGACTGTGATCAAGGATGATGGTCCATGAGTGGACACTAAGATAGTGTATTATTGTGCAGGTGTCAAAACCCCCTGCAGGACAGGAGTGAGTTGGCCTATCTGGAAGGAGTTTGAATCAGCTTGTATTATGTGTGAATCCAAAAGAACTAGATTAAATGAGTAGAGAGGTGCTTGGGTGTGTTTCTTTCCAGAACCATTTGGCGTGTAGAAAACAGTTGTTCTTGGTGTATAGACTGATGGGGTGAGAGAGGGTGTAGTTCATTTTACGAGGTGGGGTCAGAATAAACCTGGGGTATATACAAAAATGAGAGTGTTTCTCAATGAATAGCATACAAATAAATAAATGGAACAATCTGTTGAGACTAAGTTTTTCTCTTGCGGCCATCTGGTTCATATCAATTAGCACACACTTATTTTATTTGATCTTTAAATAGGCATTCTCTCAAAGAGCTCCTAATATAACCTTAATGTGAAACTGTTCCATTTATACATAAAATAGGTACCCTACAGAACTTCCAAAGTGCAAGAAATATAGTATGTCTTAATTGAAAATAAAGCACCAACTAGTTTTACTATACTATATGTATGTGTATAAATGCATGTACATATGCAAATATACATACAAATATACGTATATATTCATCTACACCTATTCACACACATTTCATGCATTCACATTTATTTTAGTGCCTTCCCAGAATTATACTTGTCATGTGTCAAGTGTTTAACAATACTTCTTTAACATGGATTAATATTGTGACTATAATATGAAATATGTAGTCCTAAGGAGAGTAAAATACGATTTTGTTACCTAGAGGTTGGCCACATACATTTTTAATCTGAGTTCAGAATGAAACACATTATTTTTATACAGAATCATGTTATTTGGATATTTTGATTAATTGAGAATAACCATTCTGTTCAGTAGTTGGATTACCAACCTTCGAAGAATTAGAATACAATAAAATGTATTACTACTACAATAATTTGACATTTCCTCAGTTTCAGAAAAAAGAATTTCATAATCATGTGGTTTCCCAGGATCATCATTGTGAGCATTTATTATATTAATATCAAGCATGCATGAATTATGAGATTGAGTTTGATTTATACAGCATGTTATACATATCTAGGGAATTCTTCTTTTCCTTATTCTTTTTTTAATATTATCATTTACTCATTTTACTTTTTATAGAATAAATGTAAAATATAACCCTTAAATATGTAGATTCTGAATTCTGGGCATTAATATATTGCATTTCCCACAACCTAATTTTTCAATTGTGGATTTCCAAGTAAATACTGCAAAAATTTCTTTATTCACTTGAAGAGTATTTCAATCTGCAACTTATAGTTCCTATTAATGCTCTCTCTTATCCTTAAATTATTTTATATTCTAAATTGATCCTTATGATGATGGATGCTGAGCTGCCTAAAGGGCATAAGTAATATGCTACTGTTGTCAAAAATGTCAGTGTATTTTTTTAGCCTAACACCCAAAATTAATTTAAAAATTTTGAAAAGCTTAAACATCATTAAAAGTAGTTTTAGTGGTATAAATAGTGTAGTAGTGGTAAAAAGTGGTAAAATGAGATAGTAATTTTAATTTATTGTACACTTACTATGTTCTGGAAACTCTGCTAAGAGCTTTATATTTAATAGTAGATTAAATCTTAACAGTGCTGTTATGAGGTTGTTATGATTATCGGTGTAGTAACGGGGAAATTGAGGCTCACAGATGTAAAATAATTTGCCAAGATTTACACGAGTAAATCTAGGACTACGCCTGGACTATGTTTCCAAGTCCTTGCTTATCATCACTATGACAGACAGACTTATATGTTGTAATTGGTAATTCTTATATTATTTTTATTCCTTCTTTAAAAATAGGGTAACTGAGCAAAAGATTTTTTGACAAGGTTTTCACGTTGTAAATGGCAAAACCAAAACTATAACCCAGGTATTATTCCCGTACAGGGGTCTGTCTACTATCCTCTTCTCCTGTCTTCCTATACGTTTACATATAATACTTGCTTTTGGTTTATTTTAGGCCCTTAGATTATTTTTATTTAATGTATGTCCTCCATATATTACTTAGAAATTTTCACATTTATATTTGCACATTTAAATTAATTCATCTAGAAATTTGAAAGTTTCTAAGATGCCAGTGGGTGGATTGGAAACTTGTGATTATTGAATGAAAGGGCTTTTGACTGTACAAATGAATGAACCAGAAAAGTGCAGCTGTGTTTAGAAAGAGGCTTTATAATAGTCCAAGGCAGAATTTATTAGGTATCCCCTCTTAATGAGTTCCATATAATATTCTCTCAGCTTGTAAGTTAAAGATCATCTTTGTAGCTGACAAGCCTGTAGATTCTGACTTAGATGTGTATTTAAAAATGCTTACATTTGTTAGTAGAGCAAGCAGATATGATGCTACTATTGTGTGCCTAATCCGTGTCCTAAGGAATAGATTTCTAAAATCTGTATGGCATGAGATTGAAATCCTCAAAGAGAAGCAGACGTGTGTTTACTATTGCTCAATGCCATTTTCTTCCTGCTACATTTCCAACTCTAATAAACACTTAAAAGGACATCCATGAGAATATACAATAAACTGAGTTGAGCTTTTCAAAAGCTAAATTTATTTGCCCCTTCATCTTGTTTGCCATTTCACAAAATGGTGTTTCTGTTCTGTGTCAACAATGACATAGGGCGAGGCAATGCTAATTGACTAATAAAATCCCTTTTTGATGAGGTAATTGAGAAAGGACCTGTGGTTGGACTGCAGTTCTCGCTGAACCATGGAGGGCTCTGCCTCCTTTTCGCTGCCTCACTGTGAACAATATTAATTGAACTGCAGTTGCCTCAGGCTGCAAATTGGGATTTACTGAAAATTGTTTCAAGTTATAAGATTACAATCAGATGGGAGTTTTAGTTAAGAAACAAACACTAGGTAAAATGCATTACATCATCAACTAAGAAGAATGTGCTTTTCTGCTCATTATTTCCTCAGCAATGTTAACTGGGGAATAAAATTCAAACAGTGCTTTAACATTTTCTATTATAATATTTCTGCTCTTTACAATTCATTATATTTCTTTTAGTTAACATCTAGCTCAAAAATTGTATGATCTATAGTAAAATGGCTTTTATTTAGCTATATTAAAGTATTTCTTATTCATTATTGTTTAAGATAGGTCTTTTCCTGTTAGACAAATGATAGATATAATTTGTTCTTATGCTTTTTAATATGCATTATATTCTGATTTATATTATAATGATTTGTATAATTAGCATATCTTTCCTTTTAACTCTATTGACTATTATTTAAGAGTGGAACTCATGTTTTATTCTTCTTTACACTTCTTGGCTAACACAAAACCTTTAACATAGTAAATATTCAATAAGCATTTACCAATTTACATTTTTTTGTTTCATATTCTTTTAGAAGGCTTAGAAAAAACTGTTCTGAGTGTGATATGTGACATTTGATCAATTTAAGGGTATTTATGGAACTGAGGAAGCATTTGTTAATTGGAGTACAGAAATTCCAACTTAAATGGAATTCATTAATTTTCCTACTGTTTTTGCTGGTTAAAGGCAAAATAACATAACATGTATGCATATATATTATACATATGAGCATGTATGTAGAGAGAACGCACAATGTATTAAAACATAAAATATCAAGTTTATGCATATGTATATTTATACACACTATGAGTATAACCAACCTTAAATATAAATCCATATTGTGCATTAAAGTTAATTACAAAAAAATCTGTAAAGTATTTTTACTCCATTGATGTGGCTGATAGTTTGAAAGAACTTTACATTAATCTTTTAAACAGGGGGGTCCAATCCATGGCCCACAGGCTGCATGTGGCCCAGGATGGCTATGAATGCAGTCCAACATAAACTCTTAAATTCACTTAAAACATTGTAAGATTTTTTTGTTTTTGTTAGTGTTTGTGTTTTTTATGTGTGGCCCAAGACAACTCATCTTTTTCCAGTGTGGCCCAGAGATGCCAAAAGTTTGGACACCAAGGTTATGGCTTGCTTTATAACAATAATGGAGAAGAATTTAGTGAATGATAAGTTATTGATATATTGTGTAAACACTTGCATTTGACTTGAAAAATATAATTAAAATAAATCTTATATAAAGCAAGGTGATAATATTCATCAAGAAAGCCTTGATTCAAGGTTATAAAAATATTTCAAACTATTTCTCATCTTAGGCTTGCAATTTTAAATTTTAAAAATTTACTTATGTCAACTGAAACTTTCAGTAGTGTAGATGATGATAAATTGAGTTGTTTTCAGGACAAGTTAATTTGAATACTCACATGTAATGGGAAATATTTTAACTTCATTATTTAATAGAGATAAAAACTATATTACTAAAAAACACAATGTTCAATAAAAACTTATTAAGTAAAATGAATATTTGAAGACATGACATACAGCCACATAAAAGAAATAGCGAAACATAAAATTAACTACTCACCTGAAAGGAAAGGAACTGGCTGAACTTGTGCTCTAATCACTGTTAAATGTGATACATAATGGTCAAAATCAATTTTTTTGGATTTTAAGATGTGATCAAAATGTGATAAGCAGCTGCAAAGAAAAATTAAACATTTAGTAGGAGAGAATTTTCTATTAGAGGAGTTTTACTTGGTTCATTGAGTGATTCAAGGCACTAAAGATGTTTGAGCAGAATGCCATGATCACAGCTTTACTTTAAAGAAATTAAAGAAATTAATGTCATGACAATTAGGCAAAATATGTGAAACTGATTGAATCCTAACAAAATATATGTATGTGTGTGTGTGTGTGTGTGTGTGTGTGTGTGTGTATAAATGTGTATATATATCTGGGAAATTGGAAAATTGGTAAATATGTGTATGGCTTGGAAATTGGAAAATTAAGGTCTCTAGATTACAGTACTTCATCAATGTTAATTTCTTGTTATTGATTCCTAGTATTACTACTGTGATTATGAAAAAACTATCCTTGTTTAGGAAACATGCAGTAAAGTGTGTAGAGATAAAGGGACATCATACCTGCAACTTCATTTTAAACATTTCAGGAAAAAATGTCTCTTGCACATACACACAGTAGGAGGAGCAAAATAGAGCAAGTGTGTGATCACATACAATATTTGAAGAATGTGGATGAATGGAACACAGGAATTCTTTGTACAACAATTTTTTCTAACTTTTTAAAAAGTCTGAAACAAGGTCAAAAAAGTGTTGTGGTTTTTTTGTTTTTTGTTTTAAAGAAAACGACATCACCGACATAAAATAGGTTAAGAGATGACTAGGCTGTGTGAACTTGGGCGCATAATGGTGAAAATCTCTGTTAGCAGATTTCTGGAGGGAAATTTAGGAAAACCTATTAGAGTTTGAAATGTATACATCTTTCAATTCAACAACTCTATTTCTGGCACCTGCCTCATGGAAATAGACGTTTACGTGCACAACAATATTTATTGCAGTACTATTTGTATTAGAAAAGAAAAACAATAAAAATTTTGCTTAAACATAAGTTTCAGGCACATTCATACTATAGAATAATGGGAGGCAGATGATAAATTTATGAACATTCAGTATGTCCTCTGATAGAAAGACATAAAGACATATTGAATGAAAAATAAATTGCAAAGCTACACATACAGTAATATCCATTTCATGGTAAATCCCATTATGTTAAACTATCCTTTTTTTTTTTTTTTTTTTTTTTTTTTTTTTGCACATAGCCAGATGTCCTCCCAGGTCTTTTTTGCAGTTCAACATACAAGGTGACACCAAGTTAAGACAAGTGAAGTTCCAGTTTAGGTTCCTCCATCTCCCTCCTTGAATCCTGATGCAGTGGCTGCCAAAGCCAGAGGGGCTTGGGATGGGGTGCTTGGTCACAGGCAAAGCTGCAGTGGTTGGCCCAGCAGGTGAAGAAGGGGAAAGTTTCACTTCGCAGTCTGAATGGCATCCTCGTCCTCCAATGTATGGTCTTTATCCACTTTTTAAGGACTGTGTTTCACAAAGAGACCCTGGACCAGAGCTTATTTAAAATTAGAGGTTGTTAATGCCTAGAGCAAGATCTGGATGGAAAATAGAGTGGCGACCTCTGGGGAAAACAGAAAAGAGTTTGAAGCCGGGAGGCTATTTCAGCAACTTCAAGTGCTAACTCTAAATACATGTTTGTTTTATAGTATGTCAGGATATTCATGTATTACTTGTGCAATTAAAAAATAAATATAAATTTAGCTAAAAAATGGAGTTTTAGTGAAGTTAAATTGTAGGCTGTTGTTAGTCTGAGTAAGAATGGGAAACTGAATGAGGAAGGTGTCAGCAGAAATAGAAGGCGGTAGGTGTAAGAGGGGCAATCTGCCGTACATGGTGCTTGAAAGGGGGTACAGTGTGAGAAAGGGAGGAAACTTTAATATGTGTGACTGTATTAACACTGATGTGTTGTGAAACAGCCCGCCTGGTTTCAGAGACTGTAGCCCCGCCCACAGGCAAGAGGGCCCCGAGGTGGGAAATAATCAAGGAGGACTTGGGAAAACAGGCCACTGAGGAGATGAAAACTGTCCCCCTGGCAGGGGCACAGCCCCTGCCTCCCTCACATCACCCTGCTTGGCCCTGTGATGGTCAGGTGTTGATGGCGGGTAAGTTCTCTCATGAGAAGGAACAACCTAAGCCAGATATCGGCTGGTATGGGCAGCGGGACAAGGACTTGGGGGGCATGGAGAAAGGGCAAAAAGGCCTGCACCCCTCGGCTCAGCTTGGACTTGGCCAGAGTCCTCATTCTATCGAAAGAAGTCTCCTTATCTCTTGGTGGCTCCGCTCTGCCTGCCTGGCTCAGGCCTGAAACAATACTAAAGGCAGATACAGCCCTAAACTGGACCAGGTGGTTCCCAGGGACAATCAGACCTAGATCTGTAAGCATGCTTTGTTCTTCACTCAAGGCTATGATAACCAGCTCAAACTGGGAAGGAGATTTACATTATTCATAGACCCTGACCTGAGGCAGATCTCTTGTGTTCCTTCAATTGTTATCTATGATCTCTGCCTGTTTTCTGTAAACATAGCCTTTTGACATTGATTGATGAGCTTTGCTGTATACATCTGTGCATATGGTTCTCAATAAAAGCCTTTCAGATATGGGAGTTTGGGGCCTTCACCACTAAGAGGGAAGAGCCACCATGTCCCCTCTCCTGGCAAACAGAGGCGTGTTAGCGATAACTCGTGTTTATTCCCCTCATCCGCGACAACCCCTGGACAGGCTCTGTGGGATTCAGAGTCCCACTCCCTCCTCAGGTGGCTCTGGACAGTGACCCTCAGCTCCAGGAGCACCTGCGCCCCGCTCTCCCCTCAACGTGTCGTCCCCCGTGGCACTGATGGCTTTAAAATTTTTTTTTAAATTGTTGTTCAATTACAGTTGTTCTGTAAGAGAACCTACTGATTTTTTAGAAGAAAATAATTTTTACTTTAGAGACACTGAATCTGACCTACTGATGTTCAAGTAGATATACTGCAAAACTCCTAGAAATACATAGTGTTTCAAGCTCACAGATCAGGACTACTTTGTGGCTATGTACTAAATCCTTGAGATAACAGTTATAAAGCAACAGTTATATAAGAAAACAAGACCCATATATATGCTGTCTGTAAGAGACCCACTTCAGATCTAAAGATAGGGAAAAAGATATTTCATGCAAAAGGAAATGGAAAGAAAAGCTGGGTTCTCAATACTTATATCTGACAAAATAGACTTTAAAGCAAATGCTATAATAAGAGACAAAGAAGGACACTACATAATGATAATGGGAACAATCCCACAAGAGTATATAACCTTAGTGAACATTTATGTATCCTAAATATGTAAAGCAAATCTTGATGGACATAAAAAGAGAGACTGAAAGAAATACAGTCATAGCCGGGGATTTTAACACCCCATTGACTTCAATAGACAGATCTTACAGGCAGGAAATCAACAAGGACACAGCAGCCTTAAATGGCACGCTAGATCGAATGAATTTAATTGATATCTTCAGAGTGTTTCACCCAAAAGCAGCAGAATATACATTCTTTTCACATGCACATGGAAAATCTTCTAGGATAGACCACATGTTAAGTCACAAAATGTCTCGATAAATTTAAAAAATTGAAATCATATCAAGCATTTTCTCTGGTCACAATGCTATGAAACTAGAAATCAATCACAAGAATAAAAACTGAAAAACACACAAAGATATGGAGGCTAAATAACATCTTACTAAACAATGAATGAGTTAACAATGAAATCAAGGAAGAAACCAAAAGATACTTTGAAGAAAATGCAAATGAGTACACAACAACCCAAAATCTATGGGACACAGCGAAAACAGTCCTCAGAGGGAAATTCATAGCATTATGGGCCTACCTCAAGAAACAATGAGCTCAAATAAACAATCTACCTTTACAGGTAAAGGAACTAGAAAAACAACAAAAGACAAAATCCAAAGTGAGTAGAAGAAACGAAGTAATAAAGAGCAGAGCAGAAGTAAACAAAATAGTCTAAACAAACAACACAAAATATCAATGAAACCAAGAGCTTGTTCTTTGAAAAGATAGACAAGATTGACAAACCTTTAACCAAACTCATCTAGAGAAAGAGGACACAAATAAGTAAAATAAGAAATGCAAGAGAAGTAATAACTGACACCAAAAAAATACAAAGGATTGTAAAAAAAAATTAAAAACAACTATATGCCATCCTTTAAAAATTAATGTCTTCAATAAAACAGCATTAAATTACATATCAAAATATGCATAAACAATATTTAAATACATTTTATTATTGAACTGACCATACAAATCTCAGCTGCAATAAAACTCTTCAAATAATGTAAATATATTTATTTGGTCTTATGTTTATGGTATGTGAATTACTGAAAGCTCTAATTTCAGCTATGAAATAATAAAAAAAGTACATTGGCGGTGATATTACCAGGAAGTGAGAGTCTTAGAGATCATAAAGTGCCTGTTTTCAGGTTGGAACAAGATAAAAGTAACTAAATTTAAGTAGTCTGGACTTTTAGCAAGCAAGAAAATATAAATAGAACATAAACAAAGATATGTACTTATCTTCAGATGTTTTGTGACAAATCAAAAAATATTTAAATGAATGCAGAAAAAGAAATTCAGAAACATTTTAATTTTACTTTAAAAATATGTAAGTATTTTAATAAAAGAAGTTAAAATCCTTAAATTATTATGAGGTTTAACTCCCCTCCTGCAACACAGGTTACTTTTAGTTATAGGGTGTTTTCCTTCTGGTTTCTTAAAAATGATGTGAAATCACATATCCTTTACTATATTTCTATTTAAAATATTGACCACTCTTTGTAAGGCACAATGATTGGGTATACTCTGTGTCAGCAAAGTGAAGTCCATGAAAATATATTTAGGTTTTATGTGGATTAAACATAATTTCTTTTATCAGGAATAGTTAATCAATATATCAATATATGTCCTCTATTTTTATTTTATCAGAAGCCAAAATTCAGTATGAATTTACCTAAATCCAGATTTCTTTTTGCTTCAGAAATGATTACTGTATTTGATTACCTGGCATTTTAACAACACAGGCACACTTTAAAATGAGCTGATTTTACAAATTAGTAAATTTTTGAACTTTATTTCTCCACAGAGCCCACATAATTATAGCTGATATATTTTTACTTACAAAGTTTAAACAATATGTAATATAATTTTGCTTAATCTGTGATAACACCTACTAAAATTATACAAGAATAAGATGGCTTTCTCTGAAAGTTACAAGGAAGGAAATTTGAAATACTACATACATTAGAATGGTGATCATAACAGGATTCAGCGTGCATGTCATTTTATTATTAGAATTATCTGAAGTACTTGCAATTTATGCTAACTGAAGAGAAATGTTTGAATTTTATTTTATGTAGTATGCTTATCCTTCATTTATTCCTAAAGCAATATATTTGCTATACATATATACATCATTATTGGAGCACATATGTAACAAGACCATGCTGCCATTCAAAATTAAGGTGCCATATTTTTTTTTTTTTACAATCAAATGGCATCCAAAATGCAATATATTGCTATGAAAATGCAAAAATTTTCACAGATTAGCATTTATGAGGGAGGCTGGTCACAATGAAATGGGATCTTATTTTATACAATTGGAAATGATTTATCATAAATATATAGACCAATATATAACATTGAAGAACAAGAAGCAGAAAGGAAACAATGCTCTTGCATAAAGATCAATTCTCTTTGCTGCTGTTGGAATAACGGGTTTGGCAGGGGGTGGCTTCTTGTTGCTCTTGGCCTGAGATTTCCCAAGTCCGTTGTTGACTTCAATAGGTTTCCCATAGCAGTCATAATTGGATAATTCAAAATCTCTTGGTAAGCTTCCAACAATGCTGAAGTCATTAGATCTCAGGTCAGACTTAGAAGTACAAACTTTTTTGCACCTTGTCTCTCCTACCTGGAGGTTAAAATTAAACACAGAATGTATTTAGAATTTTCTTTCTTTTTTTTTTTTTTCTTTTTTTGATGTTCCTCTTTTTTTTTTTTTAATTAATTTATTTACTTTTTAATACATTTTCTCCCTCCCCTTCTCTCGCCTTCCGCTTGGTTTTGTCATGACCCAGTTCCCTCCCCCCCGTCGTGATTTCTTTTCCTTTCATCTGATCATGTTTACAATAAAACATATCTCTTCAAAAGGGTATTTTAAAATAGTCAACTGATGAAACCATCAGATTGTCTGCACATTTAACTCTAAAATGTGGCCCATGTAACAAGTATTGTTCATTCTAAGACTTACGTCATGGAATGAACATTAAATAGGTTATTTTATGTTAAGGTATCAAAATTCAAGTAAACATTTATTTTAAGTGCTCCCAGGCTTGTGAGTCCTCCATTGAAAGATCAATAAACATCCAGTATTTAACCACAACACAGATAATATTCCTACAATATATGGCTTACAGAAATATTCTGGTACTTCTAACCTTTGACTTCCCTGTGGACCCTATTTCCAAACAGAGTGGTTTATGAATGACCAAGGTATGTATCAACCCAAAGAGAGAGACTGTTGTCTCTAAAACACACTCATGAATAAGAACTAAAAGGTGGTTACAATGATTATGAACCAAAAATTTGCTAGTGAAAGGCATTCCTAACTTGTTGGCTAAAGTTGAATAGTCAAACACTCAGGAAACCTGAAGAAATTGTGTATATTTCAACTAGATTATATGCTACAGAGATTATTCTGTTGATAATCTGAGTTATTAAATTGGAATTAATTCCCAAATATATACACATGACTTTGAGATATCATTCATTCATAGACAGGTAGGTAGGTAGATATATAATTTCCAGACCTTCCATTTAATTCCCTGATTTGAAATTTTAAAAGGCCATTTTCAGCAAGCAGTCTGTCTCCAGGCTCCATTACCATGCACACACACCCAGACTCACACATTCTCACTCACATACCTTTCCTCTAAGTGTTCTAGACAGAAGACCACGTTTAAAGCTCCAGCTTTCCAGAGCTGTTTGAGGAATGTGTAAGTCTAAGCACGTATCAGTGAATTTTTGTATAGAGCACATCATCACCTTGATTGGAATAGAAGCTGAGAACAGGCTCTACATACCAAATCTTTGCATCATCCTAAAACTCTCAGAGAATCTTTAAAATCTGGGACACTGTGGGTCTCCCAGTCTTTTTCACTTTAGTATCCTCCACTCCAAGAGCTTTAGATGCACTAATTTAGCTTTAGCATCCACTCATCAAAACAAAGATCTATAGCTTTAGACTTAAAAAACATGACTTCCTATTAGTTATTTTTAGTTTACACATAAAAGGTCAGATATATTTACTACAGAAATGCATTTACTATAAATCATATTTTATATGTAGCATTAGGTGTGGTTTTAGTATCTATAAATAACTAAACAAGAAGCCAAACTTATATAGTATAATTATAACTCATCACATAAATACTTGAAATTTTCTAATCTGTTTTATTTACATATTCTTAAATTCTTCCAGCAATTTTAATGATGTTAGAATTTTATCTACCATATAATTTATTCAAATGTTCATATAGAATGTTTATTCAAAGAGATTATTTAAATATAGTAAACATGTCAGTAAGATGAGAATAATTTCTTCAATGAAACATTAATAACATGGAAAAGCACTCCAAAAACTTCAATTTGGTTATACTAAATTTATAATCATTTATTTTAACAAAACCTTTTCCAGAGTTGTAGTTGAAGATTCCTGTATTCCAGTAGGAGAGTGTGTGTGTGTGTGTGTGTGTGTGTGTGTGTGTGTGTGTGTATTTTGCTGGACAGAATTTCTATATAACTACTACAGAAGTAATTTTTAATGATGTGACACAACTACATAAGGTATAAAATTAAGTTTCTACTGTGAAGTCCTCAGGTTCCTTAAATAGCTCATGATTCATAAACCAATTGGCTGGTCTCATCTCACTCCATTCATCAGAGACTTGACCCAGACAACTTTCTTTTTTAGTTACTTTCTACACATAAGTATCATATCATCTATATACATGAAAGTGCAAAAGAGTTTACAATATAAATACTATTCTAATCAATTATAATATCACATGAAGAGGGATTAAATAAACAGCTTATAAATAAAACAGTAATTCTACTTAGCACATTATTAAAAGTGATCTTGGTTATATTCATCTCTAATTAATAATTACTCATTTTTTCCTCATGTGAATATGTGTTTCACTTTCATATAAAATTGTCACTTATCAAAATTGCTGGTAGCAAAAATGAGGTAGTATCATAATGAAACTGTCAAAAATTTAAAAAATAATGCAGATAAAAACCACCTAATGCTTCAGATTTTATAACCTCTAAGATTTTCCTTCTAGTCCTTTTCAGTATGTACCTATAAACATTTAAAAGTAAGTCACCTTATATGATATTTTTTTAACAGACTACTTAGGAATGATTTCAATGTGATAATGATATTTCTGCAGAAGATAAAAAAATACATTCAGAAATAAATAGACACTATATATTATACTAAATTTAAATCAATCCTTAATTTTAAAAAACATATCATTCCCATAAATAAACAACTATCTCATTCATGTGTGAAGAGCAGCTTTTACTTTTTAATTAATTCAAATCCATAGGCATGGATACTATTTTGTCTTTTATTCAGAATAACTTTGTTGTAAGTAGCATATGCTACAAACGAGGTGTTGAGAAGGGGATGATATGACAACAGTAGGTCCTCAACTCTACTTACTGAATAAAAAAGAAATGCATGAGTAAACAATTAGCAATCAAAATATTGGAATGGCTGAGGAAGTACAAAATTTAGGGAGGGAAAACATAGACAATTATAAATGTATAATAGTATATTTTTGTATGTAGCCAGAATTATGAAAACTTCTTACTAAAAGCTTGGGTAAATTATCACTGATCTTTCTTACATTTTTTATCATTTCTTTCCTTAGCCAGAGCAGTATTATTTTAAAATCAGCATTATATTTTTTTCTACAACCAAAATTTCATTATGTTTATGTTAATTAATATTGTATCTATCTAAAAACAAATGACATATTATCTGATTGAAATTACTCAGCAAAAGCTTGTGTCCTGCAAACAAAATACACTGGAGCAAATCTGTTTTGAAACCAAAATTATAATTACATTTTACACAGGAAAACGACTAAATTAAAAAGACAATATTTTTTAAATTTCTTTTTTATACTTCCATGTGTTAGTGGTAACAATCTTATAAATTTATCAATCTTACATATTTACTGTTAGTTTGATGTGTACATTAATCCTAAGTTATTTTTGGACACATATTCTCATTTTGAAGCCTGTCTGAGGTTACAAATATTACATAGTTATACAATCTTGACTTTGGTAATTGCATTTTGGCCTGTAAGAAATAAGAATAAATTTACATTTATTTCTGGATATTAGAATTTCTGGTCAATGTTTAAAATCCCTAAGCATTACTATATGACTTGTATAGTAAAATGTCATAGCAATTTCAGAATCCAGACAGGCATATTTCTATTAGCGACTGAAAATGTAGAGAATTAAAATACAGAAGGTCTTAAGTATGTTGAATTTCTCTTCATTAGGTAATTATTTCAAAGCTTGAAAGCTGAATTTAAATAAGTTAATTCAGTCTAATATTCTGGATCCTATTTATTCTTTATATTTATGTTCACAAATAATCCTGATATGTTCTATAGTACTCTGAAAATCTGGTTGTCCTATGTCTCCTTCCCTCAATACTCCACTTCACGGAATGCATTAGGATTCCAAGCTCATCTGCACATTGATGTTGTGTGTTGCTAGAGAATTTCTGCAGTTACCGAGGCCCCATCCCACACTGGAAAATGGAGCTGATTGTGGCACTACTAGAAATCAAGCATCTGCTCTATAGAACATTGTTACTTTTGGTCTCCAGATCTCTTTCCAAGTGTCCAAGTTGGAGGGAGGGAGGATTAGTTGGTTGGAAACATGAGGCAGTGTTTAAAAGACTGTGGGATGTAAATGGAGGGGGTCAGTGTGTCAAATACAAGAGGTCTATAAGGCCACAGCAATTCTGCATCAATGAAAATTTTATACTTATTCTTCATAAAGTGGAGTAGGGTATTAAAGAGATGTAAAGTTTAAAGAACTCTCCTGCAAGGTTACAACTAAGAATCTGCAGAAGTCTTGGCTGTAGGCTCAGAATGTGAGTTTACTGACTTAACAAACAAAAACAAACAAACAAAAAACTACAAGCACCACATAGGAACTGTTCATGCTTTTGTACCTACAGATACATATGCTGCAAACCTGTCCAATTAAGTAAGAGGAGTGGTCAATGAACTAATAGGGTAGTATGGGGCCAGGACATAGGCAGAACAAGGAAGACTTTTCCAGGCTGTAGGATGCTATGGACCTATTAGTCTCTGGGGAAATTTGCCATGCTCTGCTCAGTGGAAATCACTGCCTGATTTATTAGTCTTCCCAACCAGAGGACATCAATCAGAGGCACTTTGGGGAGAGTGGACAGCTATCCCCAATCTGCACAGCAACCTGTTGCTCCAATATTTATCAATACCTGAATTTATAAAGATCGCCCACTGTTGTTGGGCCTATGATCAAGCACAAGACAACATGAAGGGGTTAAACGTGTTCAATTCTTCAGGGACTCAATGCTTGGTGGAATAGATCCCAAACTATGGGCATAGTTTCATTATGGGCCAGGCATCCAGGGGGTACGTAACCTGCCTGTCACATTCTATGTGAAACTCGCTAACCTAATGGGGAACATGCAGGGGATTTAATCCCGCTAAGCCTTCACCGCTGGTAGAAGGGCAGTGCTTCCCCAAGAGTCCCCCAGCTTCTCACTAAGGCTTCTCAAAAGAGAAACAGTAGGGAGGTCTGCAGCTCTGGCAGGATCTCCACACTGGATGGTGACCGTCAAAGCAGAAGGGGTATCATTAAACTCAGTGGAAAGTCCTCCAGAAATCTGATGTGTTGATGTTTTTTCTCTTGATTAGTATGTGATCTGTTTTCTATTCGTTTTCCAAAAAGTATGTGTACTTATTTTTTCTTTTTCATCTATGAGAGAAAAATGAGTGAATACCAATTTCTACCAAACCTTTATACCCACAGAACAGTATGTCTCTGCTGACAAAATAGAGAGCCGTGCCAGGGAAAATCATTTCAGAGGAGAATTTCTTTCTTACCTGCAAAGTGCTAATGTGAACCGGAGTCCCTGTGCCATTCACAGTATTCTTTTTAGCCACATTTCCACCTTTTCCATCTGCTTGCTCAGCTTTAGCAATTCTGGCTTTTTCTGCTTCAACTCGCTTTGGGTTATTTAGCATCACCTGGACAACTGCATACTCCACAAGGGAAGCAAACCCAAAGAGCAGGCAAGCAATGAGCCATACATCAAGAGCCTTCACGTAGGACACCTTGGGCAGCTCGGCAGCAAGGGTTGTGCACTCAGAGGCCAAGCTGAGTACTGAAAAGATACCTACAGAAACAGCAGTGAGAATTAAAGTTGCTAATTAGCCCTGTGGAAAAATGTCCTGCAATCATTACTCTTTGACTAAATCCCTCTCCAGTGACCTCCAAAGACCCATGAACGATTCATCAGGTCCCTTTAGAGCACAAAGCATAGAAGAAATAACACACACATACTTTTTATGGAAGCATTATGAAATGTTGCTGGGGATATTTCTAAGTTCTCAGCATTTTAAATAAAGAAAGAGAAATTTAAACAGGTAAAAAAACACGTTTTGGAGATGGTTTAAATATTAAAGCTATCTAAAACTATTCTATAGTATCTCTGAGGAAGCCACAGAGCTTATTTCATTTTTTAGCATTATTCTGGACACTTACAGAGTTGCATTTTCTCCCATGAACAACTAAATTGGAACAAGAATAGAACATATCAAGCAATTTTCTGATAAGGGTCAGAATTTTAAAAAATATAATAGAAAAGACAAAGTAGAGAATATCCCTGGTTATTTCAAGGAAAACAAATGATTCCAGTTTACAAGGAAATAATAAAATTCTGCTACATATGATATTAACAGTAGAAGAAAAGCTAGCTCCAAAGTACCATTGGGAGCCTGTCGTTTCAATTTATATAGGCGTAAGCAAAAGTAAGTTTATAGTTGCTCATATGGAAAAAGACTTGCAGGTTATGATTATTACAATAGCTTTATTAACTCAAAAGAATGTCACAGTGCCAAAAAAAAATCCTTTTTCCAGTCTTGTGTTGACCGCATGAGAGGGAAATATTTCTAATAAGCAAAAAATATTGACTATTTGGGGAAAATGTATAATGTTCTTGACAAGTCTAAAAATTTAAGTCTAGTTTTGGGTATTTTATTCCCAGAACATTATACTACATAGTTAATTCTCATCCTCTCAAAGAATTAGTCTATCAGTTGTCATTGTGTTCAGTACAGATACATAACTCTTAAAATAAAATTTCCCACTTTTTTTGTTTTTAAAATATAGATTTGGTCTTTGTGGTGTTTTATAAGATGTAAACTACCAATTTTCCTATTCAAAGTTGCCATTTTCATCGCTTCTTCCCTGGCTTCCTTTTTAAAATATGTATTTAATTCTTCCAATAAGTCAGGAAGGAGGTTGGCAGAAGGCCTTTCTAATGGGGGAGAAAAATGAAAAGCTACTACCAGTCAGTCACTGAAAAGTCAGATGTATCACATTTTTACCTATGTAAGTTCTAGGTGATATTCAGAACATGCGCATGTAAACACAGAGTAATGAAAAAATTTTAAAAACACTCCAAGCAATCAAAGCTTCTTACAATGTTTTTATTTTGAAGTTCATTCACTTTACCCATGAGAAGGGCTCTTGATTATTTCCCCAAACACAGACTTTTCACCCTGATAGCAACACCATTTTGAAATCTGGCTCACGGTGTTTCTATGTCACAGAGCATAAAAAACAATAAACTGGACAGCAGGGGTACCCAGCCCTCACGCTCCCTACCACTGCTGACGATATAGCACATAATAACTGATGTTTAGGAAAATGATGCTTAGTCATTTTTTAAAAGAACTCTATTTTATTCCTGATTATAAGAGTAGGAGAGTATAAAATATTACTTGGAAGATTTTCTAAAAATTACTGTTTTGAAGTTTGTCACTATTGGGAATTTTATACTTTAGTTGTCTGTGAATATCACAGGAACTACCCTAAGGACACAAAAAGGAAAAAATTTAGTTTAATTATAGAGGGCATAAATAATGAGAAAATCTAGTTTAATACTAAGTTTGAAGGAAGTAAAAAAAATAATAACAATAATAAAAGGAAGAAAAAGGTAGCCATCAATTCCCAAACTCATTATTTCCAAATTCTTGATGATACAGTTCGTCGTATACAGGGAGAAGCGCAGAGCACCTTACCCAGCGGCACTCGGGCAGCACTGGCGTCCGGGTTGATCCAGAAGGAAAGCCAGGACAGAACCACGATCAGCAGGGTCGGGGCATAGACGCCCATCATGTAGAACCCGACCTGCCTCCTCAGGGTGAAGATGACTTCCACACATGTGTAGTAGCCTTTCCGAAACAAACATATGACAAGTATGAGGTTCTCACCCGCATGCAATTTCAAAAGTCAATAAGGGACCTAGAAGTCACTTCTATTTGACGGAATTTCACAAAATAAACTACACATACAAAAAAAGCTGTTTTTTTCCCCCCTATAAATATATGACATCGATATGATCTAAGAGGATGACATTATGGGATCGGGTTCACCTCGCCTTTCACAACTTCGTTATGACATTGAGAAATAAATACCACACGTAGCTCCACTGTGTCCCTGTCTCGGCTTTTATGCCTTTGTTCAGAGAATCTGCAATGGACTTAAAATTTTCATTACTCCCGGCTACTCTCCAAATAAATGGTCTAAAAAGGAATCATACAGGGAGCAGTAAATCAAAGCGGAACACATCCAAAAGAAACAACCTGGTCTATGCATGGTCATATTAATTTTTCAGCCATATATACCACTTCTTATCTAGAAAGGCTGGCCGTTTCCAATAACTTATATGCATATTTAAGCATTAAAATTAAGAAAGTATTGGAAGTAAACATTATCAAGAATAAGAAATGTGTTTTCATTTTATGTAGATATATTATTACAAAGTGCAAGTATCTGAGGTTCCTCTCAATTCTCCCTTCCTCTGCTCCAGGCCCTCAAATGTCATTTTCACTAGCCGAGACAAATGCAGAAATTGCTCTACAACATAATTCTAGAGCTGCCTTGACATCGACTGGTCCCTAAACTTAATCACATTTTATGAGCAGCCCCATAATAGCCTTTGCTGGGTTAAGACAGAAAATAAGTGACACAAATATTCTCCTAGCTGGAATATATTCAGATATTTGAGTTTATTTTTTAAATGTTTTAAACCTTTCATGCAGCAATTTAAATACAATATTTAATGCCTAATTTAAATAAAAATGTCACTTCCAATTCAATATAAGTAGAGTTATATACAAATACAAAGAAGTTAAAATATCTTCTATTGTGTTCAGCTTAAGCTGTACATTATTACTTATAAATGTTGAGACAAATAAATAACAATGAATAAAATAATTCTAGGGAAAGGACAATATTACATTTTAACTATTTTATATTTTAAAAGTAATATTTATTATCCTTGGTTGGGAAGAATGTGTATACTCTGACACTAGAACGATCTTTACATTTATTTATTAATAGTACCTACAGCAGCACTTGCATACATTAGGATTTTAATAAATGTAAATAAAGACTGCTAATCACATCTTCTTATCAAATAACTTAGATTAAAACTCTGTTTTTTCCAATGTGAATTATATTATTGCCCCTGCTGTGAAATTAGAAACATATTAAAGCTATGTAAGAACAATAAATACTTGATTTGAACTGAAGCAAATTTTAATTATGCCAAATGTTTCCATATTATATGAAAAAAACAACACATGTAGTGTTTTTTCTTTTTAAAATTTAATCTCTTTAAAAATAGGCAATTCATTTAAATTGTACACAGGTTTTTAAAAAGATACAAAATAAAAAATTTCCCTCCGTTTTCTGTTCCCAGCCACTCATCCTAACTTCCTGCCTCAACAAACAAGAGCATATGTTTCTAACTAACAATCATGTGCAAAATATCCAAAATATAATCTTTCATAAATTCAATATGCTGTGGTTAAGAAGCTCACAGTATTTTCTACATGTGGTTCTGAAGTACCTGGCTTTCTAATAGCATCACTTGCTCAAGTGAAATTTCTATTTACCAATCGTGTGAGAAATAGAGAATGACACGATGTGCTTATATACTTTGGGGCAGCCTACGTGGTCATAAATATGGTAACAATTTACTACAGAGCTGTTCACTTTAAGATGAATTTTTGCATTCCATCCCACCATGTTTAAATAACAGCCTAAATAACATGAGTCATGTGTTCTGAAGCAAGGTTCCACCATGTCCCTTTATGAAGCCACTTCCGGGGGTGCTTCCCAAGATTTGGATGCACTTGGCAGTAAAATACATGCTTGGATGTTATCGTGATTTGCTCCATAAACTTTTATGAAAAACATTTTTTGATCTTTTTTTGGTACTGTTACATTTATGAGAGGCAGGTGGGGAACTAATTGATAAAAATGTTCATTGGCAAATTTAATTTACTTTCTATTTCCTGCGGGATTTCATTTCATTATTATTCACTCAGGCTTCCAATTTAAGTATTTCTGTATACTTGTTTTCCCATATATTTCTCTGCCTTTCAATTTCTATAATTATTTAAAAACTAATTTTAATAAAGTTAGAGCCAATTTATTATTTCTGATATTTTTGTACACATTAAAGAAAACATTGGCCATTATTTTATATATGTTATTCTCTGTATCTTTTTCACTGTTCTACTTGATTAAGCATTCCATATATTTTGACTGTTCTATTTTTCTAAATACATTTCTAAAATCATCCTAGTATTAGTTTATGTTTTATATATATTTATATGATTCATGTAAATGTTAATAAAGCATGTTTATTGAAACATAGTGCCAATTATTGTTAGGTTAGCCATAAGGTTTTTTGTTACTATTTTTCTGTAACTCAAAAAATTTTACAAAACCCTTTACTTAACATAAATCTTCATTAATTCCCCCAAATACTCTCTACCACAGCACACCTTCTCATTTCCTTTTCAGAACTAAAATAAACTGTATTTATTTGGTCAGTTCTTTACCACATAAGAGTATGAATCTAAAAAAGGGCACAGATCGATCTTTTATTCACTGTTGAGTCCCCCAATGGAAGCTTTTAAATGGAGGGCTTAAAGGTGAGAAAATTAATACCCCATAATTTTCAATGCTGCTACATACTTTTATGCTTATTAGTTAAAATTAGACATGAAATTATGAGTTTAATTTCATCTCTAGATGATTTTAAAACTTCAATAGGGCATACTAAATTTTTTTTTTAAACAATATAGAGACTGTTCATTTTGAAATGTTAAGCATATGACCTGGATGTGAGTAACTATTTTCAAAGTAAGGTAGGACTGACTCCGCTGGCTGTGTAGCCATGTCAGACTCCCTATCCCAAGACATCATTTGGTCAGGGTAGGCTTTGGGCAAGTGTCTCCGCTTCACTATCTTAATTTGTAAAACAGAGAGATGGAAATAGTAATGAACTCAGAGGGTTGCTGTGAGGATGAAGTTATAGAATTTCTGTAAAACAGTTAAAACAATGCCTAACACGGAACAAGACCTCTATGTGTCTACACAACAATCTCAAGTGATTTTTCTTGACTTTCAGAATTTTTAAAAAATTATTATTACTAGGTGAACTGTAAAAATCCCTAGAACAGTAGTCAGTATGCTTAATTTAAATGAGGACTTTAGAGAGAAGGAATGCTGTGCCTAGCGCTATGGCTGACCCTGATTTGCCTGGTAACATCCAGTAAATCATTCAGTCATCCTGCACCTCAGTTATTTTATGTCCGTATCAAAGAAGGTTCCTTCCATATTTAAAAATCTATGTATCTACGATTCCTTTATCGAGTACTTGCATGATCAATTTCTTAAGAGCTCAGTTTTTCCTTTCAAAATATTAAAATAAATCTTTGAAATAGGACTTAGTTTTGTTTAATTTAAAGACCATTACTTACCAGTGCCTTTATAGTATTTTGTACAGTTACCATATTCAATATCCTCCTTTTTAATATCAAATTGAGGCAAGGCGATTTTTTCTAACTGAACAGGATCCCCTGACTGCCAGATAAATCGTAAATCATCAGTTGTGTAACCAACTATAAACAAAAACACATAAAAATATTAATTTGAAACATAATTATTATGCTTTCTTAACATTTTAATACTTCAAATATTAAGCAACAAAATGATAAGAAAAGGGAGGCATATGTAGGTATTGTTAAACTGTAAAGAAGTGAAATCTATAGCCACCAATGAAAATATCAGCACCAAAGTTAAAGATAGCTGGCTTAAAGAAAGAACAAGTTAAAATAATCAGCATATTGCAAACAGTTAAAATCCTAGTGGGTCATATACAGTAGTACATTATGTCAGAATTCTGAAATGTCACCATTAAAAAAAGTAATAGAAAAATGATACTAGCTTCCTAAATGTCTACATTTACAATCACGCAATATACTACCTGGAGATTTGTAAAGAAATATAAGCACCAGAACATTTTTTTTAAAAAAGTAACTACAAACTTCCCTAAAGGAGCTGCATTGCCACAGAAAAGCAATAAAACAATTCCTCAAGTGGAAATCATCATAGCATACTGAGGCACACATTTTGGGTGTAAGTAATGCAGCCACAATTCAAGGACCAAAAGGGTTTTACAGCATAGAGTAACCTACTGTTCAACACTAAAGTGCATTTATTTTTAAAGAAATACTTTAGTTCTTCTGGTAATAGAAATGAATATAAACATACAGTTGGAATTTTTAATAAAAATACACAGGCATGCATATGTACAACACATACACCAACATGGACATATACACGCTGGCATCTGCAAAATCTCATTTTATAGTTAGAAAGTGATGAATATTGTTCAAATTTGAGACTCTGATTTTGCAATTAAAAAAAACAGCAAATAATCACTAAGTAGCTTTAAAACATATCATCCAGCAAGCACATGCAGGATATTTTACAAGGTTATTATCGTTTACTCTTTGCAGAAATGGGTTATGGTATATTCATGTTAAAGATTCTTTACATTAGTGTTAACTTTTTGAGTTTTATTTCCTACTTTTATTTGCAAAAAGTAATCATCATAGCAAAATAATGTTTAGAGATAATCATTTCAATTAATACACAGTATGTATATTCTAAAATAAAGACATATAATCATAGAAACATAAAAAATCCAATTTTATAAAAAATAGCTTTCTATACATCCATAGAAAATGAATGCTTGGTAGGATCTAGAGAATGTTTTGGAATGTTTTCCAATTTTTTTTGCTCTAAAAATATGGCTTTAACATCAGAATATTATTAGGAGAGCATTTTCTCCTTTACCTTACCTACATTACTAATTCAAATGAAGATGGCAGTTGGAAGAAATCAGAAGTGTACACCTGCATCAATTTAATTGAAATAAAAAACTAGTACCAAGAGGATTTGTTTTATACAAATATAGTACAAATTAATATAGTAAAAGATTAGCTACGATTTCCCTAAATAAATTATTTTAATGACTACTTGCAATCAAAATTTGTTATCTAAGATATTAGCATTGTAGAAGGCATCGCCTAGACATTTTGAACATTTTTCTTCCTATAGTCATTTATGATCTCATTTACATACAGCTCTCAAGTTGCATTTTGCAACGTTGTGTATCCATGGGAAACAAGGTCAAGTCCAATGGGCATGAAAGAGTAATAGATAACCTGAAAGTAGAAGCAGAAGTTGTAGAAGTCTTTTAATATATTTCTTTGTTATATGCTGATTTTAAAATGATAATGTAAATGTACATATGAATACTAAAGATAAAAGAGTACCTCATGCTGACAAGGACATCTCCATCTCGAAAAATAAAGAGGAGGATATTTTCCTGGGTTACATCATGAAAATTGGCACTTTTTTCATTTGCAAAAAATAAATCCGGTTTCCACAGACACTTGTACATTGTCGGATCCACTGTCAGTGCATCCGAGCCCCGAAAATCACTAGGGAGCTTCAGCCTGGGATCATTCCATTTTTGTCGCAGGAAGATGTTAACTCTATAGTCCTAGAAAAAAAATATGTGTGCAGAAGTGTGTTTATTGCTAATTTTGAGAATGTATTCAGTGCCAGGATATAAAAGGCTTCGACAGTTGGCAGCAGAAATATTTTTTCTCTTCTAACATTAACCAGAATCAAAACAGCTTGGTCGCTAAGCATAAAGAGCTTTATCAGAAGTACAAAAAGACCCTTGTGTCTATTTAACTACTCTCTGCAGACATTTCCATAGCACTTGCTGCTCAAATGTCAGAATATAACTTTACCAGTAATTGCTTGACCTTTATATAAATGCCAATTATACCTGTTGGTTAAGTGGTGTTATCATAAAAGCATGAGAATTGCTAAACATTACCATTATTCTTCCCCCCAAAACATAATACAATTTAGCTAAAAATAGATAAGAAGCCAAGGGAAAATATTTCTACTTGTCTTTTCCTAAGCAGCAAACTACAAAAATAATATATGTACATTATATAACATAAAATATAATATATTTCTGAGAAGGAAAAAACTACCTTTGACTATTCATTTACATGAATATACATTTAAATGATCATATAATATGAGATAATCTAATGAGATTTGGATTATGCAAAACAGATGAGAGCACATGAAAAATTTTATTTTATATTCAACTGTAGTAGAAAAATGTTTTGAAACTAAGACATAGCTAATTAAACTTGTTTTTTTGTCTATCTCCAAATGCTTTAATTTTAAATCTTTGTAAAAATTGGATTATATCAAGATACATAGATTTTAAGAAAATGTGAACATGTTGAATACCTTAATATGTTTTATATCTGTGAGTGAAATGGGGTTTTGGCACAAACTGGGTTGTTAGTATATGGAGTCATACTTGGCCTTGAGGTATCAAGTTCAGGTCTTTTGATTTTAATTCTGCATACTGAACTCAGAATGTGCACAACGATGTTCTGGGTATAAATTGTATCAGGCCTAAGCTTCCTTATTTTCAATCATTCAAAATTCATAAGATACTATTCTGTCTATCCACAGACTTTTGACATAATCAAAATTAATTATATTATAAACTTCAATTCAGAATCCAAATAATTAGGAAGAGATGCTAGTTCATCTTTTATTAAATAAGACCTAATATATTTCCATGTATGAAAAGATAAATCACATATATACATACACTCAATATATGTATAAAATATAAAATGAAGCATAAGCAATAAGTAATGACTAGCAAAGCTTGAGGAATTTATTCTCCCTCTCATGTGATCTTCAGACAATGTATAGTAATTAGAGAAGGTAAAGCACAATAATAAACATTTACTGAATTACAGGCAGTGAAGTAAGATTTGATTTACCTACTTCTTAAAGCTACTCTAAACTTGATGTTTATAAGAACTTAAACACGTAATATGGATTGATTCTTAAAAATCATATGCAGATGGCTTTGGAGTGCCAAAGTCAAATACATTAGAGATTATATAAGCTGACACTGAACATATCTGCATCACTGGAAAAAAATAAAGTTAACATTTTCCCAATTAAATGAACATGGAATCAAAGAGGGAATAAAAGAGGCCTGAAACCCTAGAAAATGAAGACCTACGATGTACAGTTACATAAACTTTCTTTCAAACTCTACACCTATTTTAAAATTCCTGATAGGACTTCAGTGATTACTTCATATCTGAACTTGATTGTTACAACTACAGAAATTAACTCAATCCAAGACAAAGGCCTATCTGTCTACCTCCCACTGTAAGCCTTCCAGCAGACACAATAGTGTTTCCTGACAAAAGTTTTTATCCATTTCACCTAAATATGTACAGACATCCACTTGCAAAGAATCATTTTCTAATAAGATACCAGTTATGCTACCTTAGCTAACTAGCACACATGATGGATACCCACTTGACATTACTTTGAGCACTCAGCAGCAGTCGATTTCAAATTATTTGCTAAAAAGCTTCTGGTAACGATCTGCCAAAATTATTGGTATTCTAAAATTATGCACACTGAAAATGATTTTATCACCTTCTCTCAGTACTGTGTCTTATTAAGGAAAATCATCAAGATTACATCTTTAAACTGTGATATTTAAAATATGTATTTACAATATGATGATAAAATACTATGTCTTTAACTTGTTATCAAGGGTCAGTATAAAAAATAACTAGATATGGTTGCCCGTGTGTCATGTACAAGCTTGTTATTAAAGCCATGGCCCCTTATTTTTGTCACTGATAAATTATTCATTATTTAATTTTTCATTTTTTATATGTGTATTACTATAATATCATTGTTAGACATTTTGGGTCCAAGTGCTTTACAAAAGTACAACTATTTCTCAGTTTATGCTATGAAAAGGCTTTCCTGATGCTCCCTCTTACTATATGTTCTCCTATATGCTTCCTCTTACTGGAAAGTAAGACTTAAGTATCTCATCATGTTTTTCTTTCTGTCTGGCACCTTGATAACTGAAAGCTAAATCCTATAGCCAAATGAGTTAATTTATCTCTCAGATTCTAGTATGACTATCATTGTGTAACTCTTGTGCATTTAGTACTATACATTGGGTTGGCCAAAAAAGTCATCTTGCTTTTCTTCCCATAAGATGACCTTAGTGGTGCTTAGTTGTTTTTAACTTCATTTGAAACAATTTCATTAGATTGTATTGTGACAGCTGCCATATCAGCATTCATTTAAAAAAATTGAAATTGGTGAATTTTTGTGTAGCCATTTTAATATTGAGGATGAAAGAAAATAAGTGACATTTTCAGCATATTATGCTTTATTATTTCAAGAATGGTAAAATTGCACCTGAAATGCAAAAAAAGATTTGTGCAATATATGGAGAATGTGCTGTTGACTGGTCAAATGTGTCAAAAGTGGTTTATGAAATTTTATGCTGGAGATATCTTGCTGTATGATGCTCCACAGTTGGGTAAACAAGTTGAAGTTAATAGAGATCAAATCAAGACATTAACTGAGAACAATCAAAGTTCTACCATGTGGAAGGTAGCAGGCATACTCAAAATATCCAAATCAACAATATTACTGGTGAAAATGAAAAAATGTGTCTTTTATTTTACAGAAAATAACTATATAGACTTTTGGCCAACCCAATATCTCACTATATTCTTTGTTATTATTTTTATACACCTGAAATCATTTCCAGAAATAGGGATGGATGAAAAATGAAATAACAGGTGAGAGATTGTCAATTGTAACAAATCTACCACCCTGGTGTGGATTTTGATGGTGGAGGAGCACTGTGCATTTGTGGGAGTAGGGTGTATATGAGAACTCTGTACTTTTTGCTCAGTTTTGTTGTAAACCTAAAACTGCTCTAAAAATAAAATATACTGTTAAAAAGTGAGTGCAAAATATACTATAAACAAAGTGAAAGGAAAGAAAACACAGAGTTAATAAAAATTATCCAAAAATTGGAGATAAGGCCAAAAGGTTACTGTTTGCCCTTCCTATGCCCTACATTGTCCAACAAGCCCACCTAAGGGCTGAATGGTTCTCCAGGAAAATGTAACATTCTTTGACTTGTCATTTCCTTTGATTAAGACCTAGACACTGTAAAGTTATATAATTTATAGAAGATTGATAAATAACAAATGATGCAAATTATTTCTGTCAGGTATAAAGATATTTCCAAAGATTATGCCTGAATTTCCAGGTAGAACATTAATAAGTCTGTATCAATTATAGCAATCTAATTTCAGCCTTCTTTCTTTCACTGAAGTCTCCTGAGTCCTCCATTGAATCAATTTTAATATTCTTCTGGTTCCCTCATTAATGAGTTACATAAATCAATGAGACGTCCTACTATATGTTTTTAACTTAAAAAAGTTTACAATACTTTATAGTCAAAAAGTTAAACATAAAATAACCATATGATCCATCAATTCTGCCCCTACATAGATACCCAAGGGAATTGAAAGCAGACTCCAACAAATTCTTGTACACTCATATTCATAGCAACAATATTCATGAAGGTTGAAATGACCCAAGTATCCATCAACAGATAAATGAATAACCAAAGTATGGCTGAATACATACAACAAAATAGTATTCAACCATAAAAAATGAAATTCTGATACATGTTACAACATGAATGAACCTTGAAAACATTATCAAAAAAATCAAGGCTAAGGAAGAGTCGGTCCAGTATTCTTAGAGTGCAGAGTCAAAACAGAATAACCCCAGGTAAGCAAACATTCGAAGAGCAAGCTAGAAGGCTAAAAAAAAAAAAGAAGAAGAAGAAAGAAAAAGAAAGGCCTGGGAATGTGATTTCGCCAAAGTAAGGGGGCAAAAACTTGGAGATGGTCAAGAGTAGCAAGTGTCACGAAGGGTCAAATACAATCAAACTGAACACTTCACAAATGAGGAAGCCAGTGAAAGTTTTACCAAAAACAGTTTTGGTAGAATGTCATATACAAAGCAATATTACCAAGGACTAAAGAGTGAATATAGTACAAAATTTCCAACTAATAATATGGAGATGACAATAATACAATATAGGAATTTCATAAGGAGTAAATGAAGTAATATAGCATATAAAGTCCATGAACTGCCATATGAAGTGCTAAACAAGTGTTTCTTCTCATTAAGATATACCCTCTATTTAGTTCTTACTGTTTTATATGTTGATAATAGTAATAAATATGCTATTGCCTCAAAAAACCTGCATATAGTTTAATTCACTTCGTTTGCTCTCTTGTGCAGTACAAGTTAAAATTGGTCCTAACAGTAATCCCGCCATCCTAGGTCACAAATCTTGAAACAGTTCTGAACATCTCCTGAATCCTCTTTGCTTCCAGCACACTAGTGTACGTTCAATATACAAAATTAGTTTTGAGTCTCTACTGTAATCCTTTTTAAAAATTTTATCTTTTAATGAAACTCCAGAATTATATTTCAATGAGCATCACTGAAAAATTGGAAATTGCTTATTTTGTTGTATCAGTCTTGATCATTATGTCTCATTATTTCATTATGAAAATGCCTCAAAGATGCTTTTCTATTAATTATATAGGTATATAATATTACGATTCAATACAAGTTGCAGTAAGCTCATACATCTTTTAAAAATGTATTAAAATTTTACAACATAAGTTAATAGTTTGGGTTGAACACTCATTAAAAGATAAAAGCTCATTAGTTAGCATGCTTTGATTAATGTTTTATGAGAGTTTCTAAATGATTGGTAGTTATTGACATTTCAAATATTCTTTATTAGATTATCTTCAAAACCTATTTTCATTTTCAAGTACTCAATCACAATAATTAAAGCTCTATCATTTATTTTGCAATGAACAAATTCCCATTCGAAAGACATTTCTTTTATCAATGGGAAATTACTTAATTGTTTTTAGAGAACTTGGTGATAAATACTACTCATTGTTCATTCCAAATAGCACACTATTAGTCATTATCTGAAAAATGGATGGTCTCCAAAATGTTCGGTACCAATTAACACTCAAATTAAACTATTTCTTCAAGGCAATAAAATATTTCACAACAAGACATTAAAACTGATTAAATTTCATTAATGATACTTTTAATATTAAGAACACTTTATCTGTATTTTGTATTGTTTTTAGGATAGCTCTTGTGGTTTTGTAATTTCTTACCTAACTCACATATGCAGACTTTAACTTATTTGCTTTCTTTACATCATGATAAAAAAATTAACATTCAATGAAATAAAAAGGATCAGCTCTTACAGCATCTGGCAGCATTATAATTAAAGTTCTGTCAACAGAGTTGTTATAAGCCTCGTTTCAAAAGAATTTAAATGGAGTGGTTTGTAAGGTTAGAATTTTCATGGAAGAGCTGCAAGATAAAAAAAATGCCAGTAAAAACTCCTACATTATATTTAACAGTTTTTCTCAGTATGTCACTTTAAAGGTGTTTAGTTAAATATTATTTAATTACACCTTATGAATATTTAAATTTTTCTAGACCTATGCCAATATTCCATTTTTACGGAGTGCCAGCTTGGTAACATAATGGTGCTGCGCTCTAAGAGCAGCAGTCTGCTGTCTTGTCTATGTAAAAAGTGCCCAACATACTTCTAGTAAGCACAGAAATAAAGTAATGGCTTCTGTGATATTTTGACAGGTTAGGATATTTGTCTAGTATTATTCACACCATTAATTTAATTTTTTTCTATATCAACTGATAACAATGACAAATTACTAGAAGGGGAAAATAAAACTTGGGCATTTCTCATCCTTCCTTACTGCCTAATATAATACGTTACTTATGATATTTAATCTTGAATGCTTCTGAAATAATAAAGCTAGGAGGAAAAAAGTAAAGAGGAAAGTATAAATAACAAATATGTTATCCTTCATTTTAAGACAGATACACTAAAAAAATAACTTTTACAAAAAAGGGAGACAGACATACCAAAAACATAGATTCTCTTTCAAATCGCTGTTATTATGATTTACTTAAAAGAGTGAGAGTTTTCAGTAACCACTGAATACAAAACCATTTGTTATTTTGGCATTTCCATATATTGAAAAAGTATATATATATCATTGCCTAAGTCTCCAGCAGCATTTGAGAGAGAGTTATTGTATATAATCTGATAATTCTCTAACAGAATTGGGGAGAAAAAAATTAACAAGTGTTCATCAGCATAGGTATTAGTTTCCTATTGCTGCTGTAACAAATTTACCAAATACTGAGTGTCTTAAAACACCACAAATTATTATTTTATAGTTCTGAAGTTCAGATCATCAAAGCCAGTTTCATTGGGCTGGAATCAAGGCATCCCCAGGGCTGGTTCTTTCTGGAGGCCCTGAGAAGAAAGTCCATTTCCTTGCTTTGTCAGCTTCCCGAGGCCACCTGCGTGCCTTGACTTGTGGCCTCTAGCTCATGTCATCCATCCTCATACTATCTTCATCGCACCTACTACTACTGGTGTTGACCTTCCTGGCCCTTGTGATTATTCTAGGCCCATCTGGATAACCAGGATAATCTCCCCATCTAAGATCCTTAATTATACCACACACACAAAGCCTCTTTTACTGTGTAAAATAACATCGCAGGTTCCAATAATTGGGGCATGGCCATCATTGGGGGATCATTACTTAGCTTACCACAGGGTACAAACCCTGAAGATAAAACAATATGAGAAAAAAATAAATATAAAACCATTTTAAGGCTGTGTGTCAAAGATATAAAATAGGAAAAAAAATGAAACAAGTACAGGATGGGGCAAAAGTAGGTTTACAGTGGTTCATATGGAAAATAATACAATAATTAATAAATAATAATACAAGAATAAACCCTGCCTTTCATGTATTCACAGCTATAAATCTATTTTTGCCCATTCCTGAATTTTTAATATTCTTCTATAATAAATGAGATAATGCTGAAAAGTTAATAACAAAAACAACAAAGTACAAAACATACTAAAACTAGGACAAGTTTTAAGGAAACAAATTTAAATTTCTATATAGAAGAAAATATAGAAAATAAAATTGTTTTTAAAACAACAAAGATGAGTAATTGCCTAGGACTAGAATTAAGCTCTTTTAGCTGATTTCAAATATGATTATTCTTTCTTGTCAGGAAAAACTGTGTGGCTCAAAAAAAGCTGAAGTCTGTTATTAAAACAAATAGAAAAGTAATGCAGCAGAAAGGCACAGAAAGTCTGACAGGATCATGAATTGTAGTGCAGTAATAATTTAATTTAATTATAAAGCATGCCTAAACCAAAGAGAGAAAATGGATTATAAAAACAAGCTTTTATTTCCATGAAAGAGCTCTTATGATTTCTGGTAAGGGAAGGTGCCTGTGTATAGAATGTTACAAAGAACCATAATACCCATTTCTTTCCATGAGTTCAATAGTTCATATTTTCTTTTTTATTCAATATATTGGGGTGTCACTGGTTAACAAAATTATACAGGGTTCATGAACACAATTCCATAGCACATCATTGTGCACTGTGTTGTGTGTTCACCACCCCAACTCTCTGTCCATCACCATTTATCCGCCCTTGACCCTCCTCCATCTCTTTCCACCCCCTCTCCTCAGCAGTCACCATACTGTTGTAGTTCACATTTTCAATTATGAAAAATCATACTGATTTAAGCCAAAGATAATAACTAAATGAAAAAATTAACCAATACAGGGTCTGGCACAAATAATGCCCCGTTATAATTACGAAATATTTTATTACAAAGTCATAAGCATGCAATTCTGTAACATAATCATATCACACCCATATGACATTTTAGGTGAAATGCTCAGATTAAAACTATAAATTATTACACCCATATTATTACCCAACCAACCACACTGAAGCAGGCGTTACTTCTGCCGACCCCTACATAATAAACATTAACTGGAGAGTAGATGCCACCTAGCCTCTAACAAACCGTTCTGCTTACTGTTTTTTAATTGAGTTTATTGGGGTGGCATTGATTAACAAAACCATAGAGGTTTCAAGTGTACAACTTTATAACACATCATCTGAATGCTGTATCAATGTGCTCACCACCCAAAGTCAGGCATCTTTCTGCCACCATTTATTGCCCACGATTCCGTCTTCCACCTTTCCCCACCACCCTTTCCCTCTGCAGTTACCATTGTTGTCCTGTCTCTTCTTTGTTTGTTGTTTTTCTTAACTTAATTGTTTCACTTTCCTCACTCAACCGCCCAACCCCCATTTCCACTGACAGTTGTCAGTCTATTCTATGTATCTGTGAGTCTGTTTCTGTTTTGTTTCTGGGCCTTTTTTCTTTCCCTTAGATTCTGCAAAGAAGTGAAATTATGTAGTATTTGCCTATCTCTAACTGACTGACTTCCCTTAGCATAATATTCTCTAGATCCATTGATGTTGTCATAAAAAGATAAGATTTCTTCCTTTTTTTAAGGCCATAGTTTTTCATTGTGTAAATGTATCAAAGCTTTTTTATCCACTCATCTCCTGATGGTCACATGGGCTTCCAATCTTGGCGATTGTAAATAACGCTGCAATGAACATAGGGATGCATATATTCTTTCAAAATAGTGTTTTGGGCCTCTTCAGAAAAATTTCCAGAAATGGAATCACTAGGTCATAATGCAATTCTATTTTTAATTTTTTTGAGGAAATTTTATACTGTTTTCCAAAATGGCTGCACCAAACTGCATTCCCACCAGCAGTGCAAAAGGGTTGCCCTTTCTCCATATCCTCGCCAGCACTTGTTTGTTGATTTATCAATGATAGCCATTCTGACAGTTGTGAGGTGATATCTCCTTGTGGTTTTAACTTGCATCTCTCTGATGATTAGTGACTTTGAGCATATTTTCATATATCTATGGGCCATCTGTATGTCCTCTTTGGAGAAGTGTCTATTCAGGTCCTGTGACCAATTTTTAATTGGATTGTTTAGGGGCAGTTGGTGTTGAGTTTTATAACTTCTTTATAAGGTAAATTAACCCCTTATCATATGTATTATTGGCAAATATGTTCTCCCATTCAGTAGGTTGCCTTTTCATCTTGTCGTTGGTTTCCTTTGCGGTTTAAAAGCTTTTTAGTTTGATGTAGTCTCGTTTATTTATTTTTTTCTTTTGCTTCTCTATTCTGAGGAGATATATCAGAAAAAATATTGCTAAGAGAAATGTCTGAGGTTTTACTGGTTATGTAGTATTCCAGGGTTTTTATGGTTTCATGACTTACATTTAAGTCTTCAATCCATTTTTAATTTATTCTTGTGTATGATTTAAAGAGATGGTCTAATTTCATTTTATTGCATGTGTCTGTCCAATTTTCCCACCGCCATTTATTGAATATACTATCTTTACCCCATTGTATGTTCTTGCTTTTTTGTAGAATATTAATTGACCATAAAAGTGTGGGTTTATTTCTGGGCTCTCTATTCTGTTCCATTGATCTAGATACCTGTTTTTATGCCAATGCCATGCTATTTTGATTACTGTGGATTTGTAGTATAGTTTGATATCATGTAGTGTGGTACCTCCAATTTGTTCTTTCTGACGAGTGCTGATGAGGCTATTTGGGGTCTTTTCTGGTTCCATATAAGTTTTTGGAATATTTGTTCTATTCTTCTTACTGTTTTGAATGGTATTAATTCAGCTGTCAAAACTAGTAATGTGTAAATTGGTAAAGTTAGAAGTGACTATTCTAGCAACTTCAAATTAAGATGATTACATTTAGTTGACAATTTTGGTGATGCCACTATTAATGTCAATAAATACCACTTACAGTATTAATAATGATACTTTACAAAAACATAAAGTAGTAGAATGCAAATAAATGAATAGATATGAGAAAAAGAAACTGCAAAGCTCTGAAATGAATTGTTAAAACAAGCTGAAGGCACATATTACCACAGAGGTGTGAAAGAGCTAAGGAATATAAGAAGGGCTGAGTTTTCCTCCACTACACAACTATGATTTGTGAATAAATCTGAGATTACTTTTAGTTTAGCCAGCAATAGTTAGCATTTGAATAAAAAAAGCAAATCAGCAAGGAATGTTTTCTGAGTAGAAATTGTTAGAACTTTCTGACAACCATACCAATGCTTATAACTTTGATTGCTTCATTGTTTGATAATCAGCCTTATACAATGAACGAACAGGTTGTTTTCTCCCTTCAGAAGCAGTCTGTGTCTGTCAGCTATCTGACTCGGAACTATTCATGTTACATCCACCCTCGAGCTATGAATTCTACATTTTGCTTTCTGGAATAAACAACTGCCAGTTGAGCTCAGGTTTGAACTGGAGAGATAAGTGTTGGGCAATATTAAAACATTCTAAATTTTAAGACTTCCTTTATTCTAGCAGATCTTTGTAGAAGAAATTTCTAGGGGACTTTTTATAAACAAAACCACAACTGTATAATGAAGCTACTAATAAACAGTTTATTTTCTTTAGGATGAGATTTTATTGTGAACTGTTACATTAAGTTGAAGGTGCCTAAAAACCAAAGTCACCATTTCTGAGAGTTGCTATGCTATTGTATTTTTTGCTTTATTTTTGTGTTTTTCCACTCTTTTAAGGGTATAACACATCAAGTACACAATAGATTTTAACACAAGCCTGTCTGTTATCACAACTCACACACTGTCCACCATATTGTTTCCACAAACATATATCTAGTATTTAGACAAATCTATTGCTCTCTGTTTTCCCAAAATCTTGTTCTGTAGGATTTTTTTTTTGTTTTATTTGTTCTTAAGAAATATGCTCTCTGGATATTACATAAATAACAAGATAGAGCAAATGCTGGTAAGAATGTAGAAAAAAGAGAACCATTCTGTACTGTTGGTAGGAATGTAAACTGGTACAACCACTGTGGAAAACAGTATATAGGTTCCTCAAGGAATTATAAGTAGAAGTACCATATGGCCCAGCATCCCTCTGGTTATATGAAGGGGAAAAATCATTAACTAGAATAGATAATCTGTATTCCCATGTTTATTGCAGTATTTTCTACAATAGCCAAAGTGTGGAATCAACCTATGTGTCCATCAACAGATGAATGGATCAAGAAAATGTGCTGTGTATGTATTTGTATACACACACATACACACACACACACACACGTGCATATATACAATGGAATTTTATTTGACCTTAAGAAAGAGGGAAATTCTATCACTTGTAACAATATGGATTAATCTGGAGGACGTTAGGCTAAGTAACAATTCCAGACAAAGACAAATACTTCACTTATATATGGAATCTTTAAAAAAAGAGGGAGTCCAATTCATGGAAATAGATTGGAAAAGTGGTTGTCAGGAACTTAGGGATGTGGGGAACATGGAGAGCTTGATAAAATGCACACTTACATTTTATACTTACAGTTATAAAATGAATAAGATCTGAGGATCTAATGTACGACATGGTGAATGCAGTTGATAACACTGTATTGTATATTGACATTTGCTGAGGGAGTAGAACTTAAATGGTCTCTTATACAGACACACACACACACACACACACACACACACACGAGGTGATAGATGCATTGGCTTGATGGGAGGAGGAATCCTTTCACAATGTAGATGTACACACTCTAAATATCTTACAATTTTTATTCATCAATTATACCTCAAAAAAAATTTGTAAAGGAATAAGTAAGCTTACCCCAGGTGATTGGGAGGAAAAAATATCCTCTCATAATATACTCATAATATAACTCTTATCCATTCATGTATACCCTTTTAGTTATCCGCCTGTGCCATCTCTATTGACAAGTGTATGTAACAAGTAATGAAGATGTTTTATCTTAGATCCAGTTTTTTTCCTCCTTAGAAGACATCTTAATGTCATCTACATATAATAGTTTGTGCCTTTCCTAACTATTAAATAACAAATGTCAGGCCATTTGTTTTTTAAAAGATTGAGCAAATCTATAAAATAGGACAGTCTCAAGACACCTGTCTATAATATACTGTTTTGTGGGCATATGAGAAATAAAACTGCTAAAAGCAAAAAATAATCATTACATAAAGTAAGCCTGCACGGTGCAGGAGGCTCCTGACCTGTACCATTAGATGGGGTCTGCACAGCACACACTGGAGGGCAGTGAACGCGGCAGCAAACACAAATAATTTTGTTCTCTGGATAAAGGTCTCTAAAATGTCCAAAATTCGCACTCTACCATAATAATAGCATTATTCTGTCTGTTATTTAACCAAACAAATGTTCAACATGGATCCAGTGTTTAAAATTTTTCTGCCAATTTTTTATGGCTACTTTGACTCGCTTTGTGCTCGGCAAATAGCAGAATGTATTTGTCCATCTAGTCAATCAATGTCAGCTAGTATAAGAAATTATATATGTATGTGTTCACTATTTACTGAGTGCCTATTGTCATCTGTAGCTTATGGAAAATGAAGAAACAGAATACATTATTCCTGACATTAAGAGTTTTATAGTCCATTAGAGAAGAAAGAGAATACACACACAAAAGAAGCTATCAGATTTAATTAACAAATAAATAATAGAAATGAAAGACTAGATTGAAAAGAGGACACAAAGTGAGTCTGAGAAGCCAGTGATTGAGTCTGTAAAAAAATGTCCCTTTTTTAACATCCCTTTCTCCCAGGTCCTTTCAGCTTATTATAATCAAGTAACTATTGATGAGAACTAGAGAAATTGAGGTATCTCATACTGGGAAAGCAATTCAATATTTATTAAATAACAGATACATTCATGATACATTCTAATCCATGACACATGTAGCCTTTATGCAAATGAGAAAAATGTCCTTGCATTAGTTGTTCTCAAATGCAAAAGAGAGTTGAGGGCATTTCCTGCAGGCCGTGACATGGTGTTTAGGCTGAGTGTGGCGCTGCCATGAAAGGTAAGACAGGGTACAGGGAAATGTGCATGGACCACATGGCTCCCTTTAAAGCTCCACCTTGACAAAATCACCTCTCTTACTCTCGCAAAGAGAAGTGCTTTGGTAGACTAGTCATATGTTCAATTAATGAGTGCTATACTTGCCTTCTGAGTGATATTTGGTAAAATATATTATATTTCAGAGCTGACTTCTACTGATCTGTACTGGATGTCTTTGTCATTTAGGTGAACTAAAAAGTCCCTGAAAGTGAATTTTGGACTTGATTGTAAAATCTTTTAAATAATTCTCTAAAAATATTTACACATTGTCTAAGAAAGTCAATTATTCAGGAGCTAAATACATGCTTCTATTTAAAAAAATGACATCCTCATCACAATCAGAGATAAAAATAGACATTCTAATTTAAATGCAATATACAATTCCTTTTGAAACACACGAAGCTCCTACCAGGAATAAAGGAATAGTTTGAATCATTCTTTCTCTGGCCTGAGATATTCCCTGAATAACTGTACTGTACTTGGCCCATTATCATTAGGCTTTCAAACCACACCTTATATTACTTGAAAGACTAAGTATCTCAAAAAAAGAAACAAAACCCAAAAAACCCTGAGCCTTCTTTCTCCCACCTGAAATATCATTTCAACATGTGGTTTTTCAAAAATGAGCACAAATCCATATTCTAAAACATCAAAAAACAAGTAGACTTTCTTGGATGTCTTTTGAGAAGCTGGGGGGTAATTACATCATATATCACTCAGAAAGTCTAATCATACCGTACAGCAATCTCTGTCCCTAAAGTGTGATTCATCACGGCTAGCAGCTACCTCCGGAAACCTTCCTTTTCTGTTCCTTCAGGACAGGATCTTGACGGTCCCTCCTTCCCATTCTTCCTTTGCCTTTCTTTGATCTTTCCCCCATTACATAATATTTTCAGGGAGCTCCATGGCCATATTTTATGAAAATCAATTTTGTTTTCTATAGTTCTCTGTTCCACACATCACAAAATTAGTCCAACAGAGAAAACAAAGATACTCCTCAGGAAACTGGAAGAAAAAAAACTGTTAACACTCAAATGTTTTTGAATGCTGACACATCTAAGCATATTGGGGAAAATATGTTGCCCCAGAGTATTAGCTGCATAAATCCCTTTTCCAGGTGAAATCCAACTAATTGTTCAGAGTGAGTTTGGTGAGTTTTCAAGTCTGTAAGTTTTAAAGTGGTATTAAGGCTAAATTTGAATTACAGCATTACATAGGCACTGGAATCACTAACTTCACAAAAGCTTGCAACTGGATTATTTTATACCAGGAGAGAGCCTGCATTTTTTTCCTTAAGAGTTACTCAATATTTTTCACCTGTAATATTCCTTTCACTATGCTCTAGTTTAAATTTTGCTAATTAAAAATATTAAATTAATTGCACTATTACCATTGTTGTCTCTTGAATGGATCCGAAGCTGTTGATGAAAATGTTGACTACTACATCAACAGGAATACCTGTGAATAAAAATTAAGGATATATTTAGTGGCTGTATAAAGCTTGGTCAGAATCTTCATATTTCATAGTTTATGCATTTGATTTTTATCTTTTTTCCCCAATCCTCATGGATGTAAAATTACAAATCAAAGATCTCATATACCATGTTCACAATTACTGTTAACTTATTTTTTTAATAGGGATTGTAACACAAATAAAAAAATGAGTTAAGTTGTATTTTATAATGTGATTTTTTTCAGAAATATATTTCTGTTACATTGTAAAGACTGAGAAAATACATTTACCTTTCAAAATAAACTGGTGACCGAAATAGAAACAGAGGCATGAATACATGGAATAGACTGACAGCTGTTAGAGGGGAGGGAGAAGGGCGGACTAGATGAAAGAAGGCAAGGGATTAGCCAAAGAACATACGCATAACTCATAGACACAGGCAGTAGTGTGGAGATGGCCAGAGGGAGGAGCGACAAGGCTGGGGGGAGCGGTGGGCGGGGGGGGGGAACACCTGTTATAGGGTAAAAAATAAAATAAAAAAATAAATTTAGTTGATGCATTTACCTTAAGAAAATGTAAATTATTCTTTACAAAACATCATTTAAAAATATGGTTTAATTTTTTGAATTTTTATAATCACCTGAAATTCTTGAATTAGCAAAGCAATATTCAATAGCTTGAACTTACAAGTACTATATTTTTATTTCTAATTCATGTAAATTCAAAGTTAATCAGACATATAACAGAGTCATTATACAGAGTTTTGCCTGACCTTTTGGAAAATAATTTGGAAGTTCATGGAGTGAGAACTAAAGTATAATGTTGCAAATTTCTTTCTTGCCTTTTTTTTCTTTACTCATTGTGGACTGCTGGTTGGGCTAACAAAGAGAAAATGTGAATTTAGCCTTTCAGCCACATAACCACTGACTGATGAAAAACAGGTGGTGAATCAATATATGGTAGACATGTGACAATCCAGACCATGGCTGTTGTTGAAAGTAACTGAATAGGTTCTGGTAATGAACAAAAATCCCTGTTTTTACAACATAGTTGTATAACTTCAGTTGACTAGAAGCAGCTGCAGACTTTTTTTTTTTTTTCTGTGAAGGAAAAAAAAATCAAGCTTTATAATGTTAATCTGATCTACATTAATACCTGTCCCAACTATACAATCTTCTCATGACTTTTATAGCAAGTATGGATTTTGTTCTTGAAAGGTATGATAAATGGTAATATTTTGTTGGGGCAAAATCAATCTATGTTGTAGAAAACACAGTCACTTTTATTCACACAAGTTAGAGTGTTTTAAAAACCACATGGCCATCTTTTTTTTTTCCAGCAAGAGTAGAGGGATTTTTTTTTAATCAATGTGAAAGGCTAGAAAACAGTAAAAAAAAAAAAAAAGACTCTAAATACACATCAGAACTGTTCTCTATCCCAAAATGAGTAGATGGTCACTTTTCTACAAACTGTATAACTTTGTTGTCTGTGAATGAAAGCCAGCTCTGTATCCAGAGTCTAAATTTTAAATCACTAAAGTTAAGAATACTAAGTACTCAGAAAACCTGTTACAGAGGTTAGCCTATTAATTCATGATATTTCCTTTTAAAAAAACTGGAAACCATATAAAATGATTATAAGTAATATTTTCCTTATTTTTGAACATGTTTGACATTAAATTGCTCTGAATCTAAGTACATTACAGAAAAGTACGTATTAATTTGAAATATTATTGTTTTAAATATAAATAAATGTTTTCATGCAGATAAAATTCATTTTTAAACTACAAAGAATAAAGATATTTGCGGGGGATGGGGGGAACAAACCTTTGAAATTTGGTCTTATCCTGGGATCATAACTGACCAGTAGCCTATTCAAGATATTGCTAGTGGAGTTGGCAGGGACTCGGGCAAGGTCCTCTGCTGACTGCTGGCTATAATAGAAAAAAACAAAACAAAACAAAATCCTGATAAGTATTTAGAAATAGCAAGTAACAAGAATGGGTAACTTTCACTGGAGAAAAGGCTTTGCTTTTGGAGACAAATCTACAATTACAGTATGGCGTTTCTAACTAGAAGTGAAAAGTAGGAGATATTGTCAGCAGCCCACAGTATACATATGTGTCATCAGAAACAAAAACCAACAAAAGATTACTTTAGCACTTAATTTTACCAGATGAATGAAACACTGTCCTAAATACTTCACCTTACTTTCTCTTTAAAAAAATTAAACAGACATCTTACTTGTCCTGAAACTCCCTGCAATGGAAATACAGACAAGCACAAAGGGAATGAAGACAATAAGATGACAGCAAAAAAAATAGTTTTTGAATAATGTTTTATATTTAAACTTCTGCCTAATCAAAGGAGTACGTGAATACCATAAGATGGCCAAAGGGATCATTTAAGAATTCAAAACACAATCATGAGGACATTTATAAAATCGTATTTCCCAAGAAATACACAACGAATGTTCTCATTGAGTTAAATAATATTGGAAGGAGGTGTGAAAACAAATATACTACTAAAGGAAACCTCATTTAAAATGGAGTCGAGAAGCCCTGAAGGGGGAGCTCTCACACAAGTACCACTTCTTGCAGCCTACCAAACCAGCAGGAAGAAGGAAGACTATTTCAGCAAGGGAGGACATTTTTCACACAGGAATTTTATCTCCTGCCTTTATGGAAAAGAGGGAGATTTTGCCTTACCCTAGCGGTAACACACTAACCCCTACTTGCAGCCTATGAAAAACCACCACAACCTCTAACTCTTGTTCTCCAATGAACAGTCTTCCCCAATTTCCTCCTAAACCTAATAAAAGCTAGACTTTCCCTTTGTCTCTTCAGACTTGCCCATGGTTTACTGTAGCTTGCTTGTCCCAAATTGAAATTCTCTGCTATTCCCTAATAAACTGAATTGCCAGTAAAATAACTGGTTATTTTTATTGTTGCGGTTGCCATGGGAAATTGGTAAAAGGAATTTCTCTGTTACCAGATCAATTAAACAGGGAAAAATACAGAGCTATAAGATACAACTATCTCTATTCTATATGTTTGCTGTCAACTATCACAAAAAGGAAATACTTCCATATTTTTTTCTATTTCAATTAACTTTCAACAATGAATCTTCATCAAAATGGTAGTTGCTTAAGAATACTGAAAAACACATATACTTCATTGGAAGCCAATGGAAAATGTTTGGTTGTTTATGGTTTGCTAAGGTTTGTTTTACCACCCATAAAGTCTTATCATATAATCATTTTCCTAATACAAAAATAATCTATGAAAATCACAAGGAACATTAAAACTATATTTGGAACATCTAACACTATCCATTCTGTATTGATATAGTAAAAGTGTCAGTTTCATAAATGATATTAATTAGTAGGAATCAAACTCAGATGTATTGGTCATGGTTTTGTTTTGAAGTCCCAGCTCTTATCCAACAGACCATTCTGTTTTGAGTGAATTATCATACAATTTGCTGATGATACAATCACTATGGTGAGATATGACCAATATTAAAAAATTTATGAAAAATCTAAGAAGTTGCAGGAGATTATGTAGCATTTTAAAATTGTTTGTTATGGAGTTATCACTTGCAGGGAGTTGGGGACTGAAAATAAGATTTCATTTCATTGTAGATGAAATTGTAACCTCTTTAAAGCCAACTGTCATCCTTTATCAAAGGTACAAAACTCTAAAGAGAATGAGAGGATGGGGAAAAATTGGATATCAGGATGCAAATTGGTGTTCAAACTCATTTACAAGGTTTCTCCTTCATGGGATGAAAAGAAAATTAATTAATTGTAGTGGTTCAATTAAGGAATACTATTATTGTGCCTCTTGATATATAAAGCCCTTCACAAATATCTTCCTTCTAAGCAACGAAATGACCAGGCAACATAAAAACAGTTAACACTAGTTTTCGTAGTAGAGAACTTCCCAGCTGATTTTTTCCCTCCCAGTTGTGAAAGGCGGCCGAATATGCTACCCTATAATGTATCTCTTTGGCATAAGGATTATTTTGAGCTAAAGGCACTTGAAAAACAGCAAACACAGGGAGAAGCTTTCTCTGAACTCTTTATCTGCCTAAAAACAGATCCTCCGAAAGGAAGTCAATTGTCATAGATTCCCCTCCGGAGAGTTTTATCAACTAGGAAAGACTGACTTTTATCACAGGAGAAGAGGCTAAAAGTGAACAACACACCAGACAAACTTTGTCATAAACTATCATACCTCCTGTCTATTTTTCTAATAGCCCATTCATCTTTCCTAAATACATATATATTCTCTCCTAACTGGCCTATATTCCTCCTCCCCTCCCCGTGTTAAGATAATATATAAACTCTCAAATGTCACTAGTTTTTGGGTAGTCACTCTTTTTGCTGTGATGCCCCTGTGCATGTAATATTAAAAGTTAATGTTTGAATACTTTTACTCCTGTTAATCTGCCTGTTTCCAGTCTATTTAACAGACACAGCTATAAGATATAAGCTGTGTCAATAAAACCTATCTTTAGCTGTTCTCATTACCAAATTTTGCCTTTCCTCCATTCACTGGCTCAGAATAAATCCCCCTTCCTGGAATATTGTAACTTCCACTCTTTATTTTACTCATCTAAACCCAACCCAGCTTTCAATACTGACTCTCTAAAACCTTGCCTCAGTCATCCCACCTTACTCTAATGAAGACAAACTGACAAATACATGTTGGCAACATTCTATAGCTTCTATTCTTATCCACATGTGTATAACCAAGACAATAGGATACAGACAGTGTGCTTCCTGAGGAAATTATGACTTCTACACTTTTGTAATCCCCCATGCAGTTCTCCCAGCACCGAATACACCTTGGTTCAAGCACTTTCCTTCTGTCAGGCCTTTCGGGAGACTTCAGGCTCCAGATAGCTGTGTGCTCTACAGCAGTAGCAGTTACACGCATCATTTCCAGGTGAAGAGAGCATTTCTTCCTGTGGTGTCCTTTTAGGAGAAAGGACTTTTTTCACCCCTCAGAAGTTTTCCAGCATTGGACATTGCTAAGCCAATCACTGGCCAGGAGGAAGAAACACTCATGATTGGCTTAGGTGTTAGTCTGGTATGAAATAGACATTAGAGAATCGACTGTCTTGCCCATTAGGTTCTTTTATTTGATAATGACAGATACTTGTCTGGTTAAATAAGAGAGATACTAGCCACACAGAGAGTTATTTTTCAGTGATGTGAAAGAGAAAAGCCAGGTTGGGAGAAAAGTGAGCAGTAGGTGAGGAGATGGAGCAATAAAGAACATGGTATGTACAGAAATGAAGTCACAGTGAGGTTCAGACAGTTTTCTAAGTGGTAAACTCAAGAATGAAACCTTATCCAAGATTCCTAATTCTCATTTGACAATAAGCCTACTGTAATAGAAATGAAATATTATCTATCTTCTTATTACCATCCAGCCATATATTGCTTTAGGACAACAATCTATATTATATTACATATTAAGTTCTATTAGTCTTACTAACTTTAAAAATCATTAGTCTCAGAAAACCTGAATTTGCCCTTTCTTATAACTTATCAGTGTCACTCTTCCCTCTAGTTATCTCCAAATACTTGTGTTTTTCTCCAAAGCTCAAAAAAGAAATGCTAACAACAAAAACTTAATGTTGGTTGACAAAAATCTCTTGAAATAAAAAGGAAAAGAAAATATTTCAAATATGCTATAGGCCCTTTTATTCTTATTTGTGTCGATATGTATTTTCATGTCTCTGATGTAGGTGACCTGATAAAAATATTTAATCAATAGTTCACCCTCCTTTATATGAGCATTTCAGAGATATTTTAAAATTTAAGTGAAATCCCTTGTAGTTTATATTCACATGCGTGAATTTAGAGATTTTTTTCCTACATTAAAAATCATATTTTTGCTCAGTCAATACTAAAATAACATTAAAGTCATCACAACACATTAAAAGCCATTTAAAGAGCCTAGATAACTATGCCACTTTCTTCCAAAGAGTTGAAACAATTTGCATGTAGCATATTTTCCCATATGAAAATTTTACTATATATAATCTTCTAATTTGGAAAGAGATCCATATTATTTATACAAAGTAAGCAGAAATAAGAAGAGCAAATGATTTTAAAATGATCACATACTTAATGCCTTTCACTATTAAAGTTTTTATATTCTGAATCTCAGTCCAATGTTTCATCCATCTGACTATGCCATTTTGTTTTATTTCAAAAAATCTATCAACAATTATGATATTATTACAAAACAGGATTTATTTCATGGAAATGTGATATTAATTTAAGAAAATAACTTACTCTACTCAGGCAGTTTGATCAAATGACTAGAGAAAATAATGTTTTCTATCAAAAGCCTTTTTACAACCAGCTCTCTTTTGTTCACTTGCCTAAACTTGAACCAAAGTCATTACTAATATGCAAAGTTATGCAAGGAATGTATCAGGCTGTATAGCTGTATGATGTAATGTTTTCCAGCGCTAAAGGAAAAATCCAGAAATTTCTTTCCAAAGGGGAAAGCTCAGTTTTCCATGTAGAATGTTCATATTTTTACATGACCCTTTAGTGACCACACTGCAGTTTCATTTCAGAACTAGGGTGTATGAGTATATTGTCCTCATCTCTTCCCTCAAACCAGGAATCTGACCTCAAAGGGATTGTGGGATTGTTTTTTTTCCCCAAGAGTTACAAATGTACAATAGTCAAAGGTCTCCTCAGGCCTGAATGCAGTATGGGTATGTCCACAGGAGTGAATGGGGCCTGGGGCCTGGGGCCTGCGAAGCTCTCAGCCAGACTCAAACTGAACTAAGCAAACACAAAGCAGCGAGGAGAGAGCAAGGTGAACATACGTAAAATATATGGGTTGTATTATTTCTCCTCTTTATTCTGGGGCAGTGATTCTTTACCTCCTTTTTAGGTTACAAACACTGTTGAGAATCTGATAAAAGCTATGTTCTTCCCTGAAAAAAATACATGCAAAGTTTGCAATGCTGAGGGTTCCTGGACCTGAGGACCACAAGCTAAGAAATAACTCCTTCATGTGAACGAATGCTGGTATCCTCACCTAAGAAATGATTTTTAAAAGATCTGGTATCTTGTAGTGACAAAAATAAGGCCAGAGGAGTGGGAAAAAAAATCAAGATGCAAATATGGCAAAGGGACAAAGAAGCCAACTGAAAGAACTCCCAATGGCCAAATATGAAATGATTTGAGCAATAAAATAAAGTAGTATTGGGTTATATTATGAACTATAAAATAAAATCCATGAATCCATATAGATAAATGCTTTGCCAAAACATATACCCCCATTCTAATCATAACAAAAACATTGAACAAAGCCCAATTGAGTGACATTTTACAATACCTGACTAGTATACCTCAAAGCTGTCATAGGCATGAAAAACAAGGAAAGGCTGAGAAACTCTCACAGCCAAGAGGAGCCTAAGGACCATAAAGACCAATATAAGGTAATAAATCCTTAACAGGAAAAACAAAAAAGGATATTAGGTAAAAAGTAAGGAAACCTGAATAATGTATGGACTTCAATTAATAACAATGTGTCAACATTGGTTCTTTAATTGTAAAAAATGTACCATACAAATGTAAGATGTTAATAATAGGGGAAATTAAATGCAGGATATTTGTGAATTGTGTACTCTTTGGGTGATTTTTCCATACATCTAAAATTGTTCTAAGATTAAAAAGTATATTTAAGAAAAAGAAAAGAGTAGACAGCCAAAAACCTTAAGAGACCCCTCACCAAGGAAGATATACAGATGGCAAAAAAACATATGAAAAGATGCTCCAAGTTATAGGTTACCAAAGAAATGCAACTCAACAATGATAAACTACTACACGCCTATTAAAATGACCAAAATGACCAGAATGAAGAGTAGAAGGAACTCTCAGTCATTGCTGGTGGGAATGCAAAATGGTGCTCCTACTCTGAAAGACCATTTCGTGGCTTCTTACAAAACTATACATATTCTTATGATCACATCCAGCAATCTTGCTCCTGGGTATTTACCCAAAGGAGATGAAAACAATCTACACACACACACATATGCACACACACACATACACACACACACACACACACAGAAACACATGTACAGAAATGTTTATAATAGATCTACTTGTAATTGCTGAAACCTGTAATTAAACAAGATGTGCTTCAGTAGATGAATGGATAAGTGAACGGTGGTGCATCCAGACAATGGAATATTATTCAGAGCTGAAAAATGAATATGCCAGCAAGCCATGAAAAAATATGGTAAGAAACAGAAATGCTTATTACCAAGTGAAAGAAGCCAATCTGAAAAGACTACATATTGTGTGATTCCAACTATATGACCTTCTGCAAAACTATAGAGCCAATAAAAGGATCAGTAGTTATAAGGAGTTGGAAGGGAAGGGGAGATGAGTAGGCGGAACACAGATTTTTGAGGCAGTGAAAATACTCTTCTAGATAATTAAATAGTTATATAAAGACAAACATTTTATATATTCAGGTAACAAACTAAGTCAGTAGTTGTTTATGAATCCAGATAATTGGTTGTTTTCTATTTTTCTACCTATAATTTATTATTACCTCTCTTGACAACCTCTGCATTTTTTTCCATGCTGTTTTTACACATTAAATTGTGAACGGAAGGTTTATGAATACAGTGAGTGGTACCTTTTACATGATTAGCTGAGTTTAATTTGTTTATATTTATTTGAAAACAATGTGTTTATGGGTATATGTGTATGTGTGTGGCAAAGTCTGTCATGTTATTATAGGCCAAGAATCATAATTAAAAACAGTGTTCCACAATATTCATTTTATTTATTCCCCCGCCCCTGTTGGGCTTAAGGAACTTTTGGATCCTGTAGAAACATTTTCAAATCTTGTCTAACTTCAATTATGCAATTACATCATCCATGGCTCAAAGAAAAATGTTTTTCACAAAGTAGAAACATCTATTTGGAGAGATGCTGGATTTTAGATAATAGCAATTTCCAAATCTCATTAGAGGCTATGATTTTTTTTTTTAATTTCATATCACATGTGAGATTACTTGTCCCGTGAATACTATAAGTATCTTCTATTTATATGGTGTGTTTCTCAAACAGTGTAAAACACTATATATTCTCAGTACTTTCAATTGGTTTGTTACTTTGATACAAATTTCATGACATAAGGAATTAAACTTAAACCTCAATCCAAACCAAATGCCCACTGTTCAATTACTTTCCATACTACGCAGAAAAAGTATTACAACCTGGTCCAGCAAATAAAAATCCACAGAAGTACCTCTATCTCTGCTCTAACTGCAGCTGGAATAGTACTTACTTTTTCTTAATTTTCCATGCATAGCACAAATATAAAATGTTTCTCTTCTGGCCTAATAGAAATGGTAATAAGATAAACCAACCCTAGCACACATAATGAAGTTAAATGTGGGTATAACTGAAGAAACATTTGTCAACAGACTGCTTGGTGTTCTATCCCCAGACAGACTGTAAGACTCCCACATGGTACTGGGCAAATCACTTACCCTGTCTGAGACTCGGTGTCTGCACCTTTAAATCACAGGTTTAAATGAGGGGATCCCTAAGATCCCATTCAATTGGTAACCTGGCTCTACCTGTTGCAGATGTGGTATCACCTCACTGAGATGGTCCCTTCAGAACTGAGGCTGTTGCCAGGGATTCTGGCTGCTTAGGGATCTGAGCTAGTTTCTTCTGGAGCAGCCTTCTGCTGAAGGACAGGTCTTGCCCTGGAGGCAGCCCCCATCCAAAAACTTTGTTACTTCAGACACAAGGGGACCCGAGGCCCTTTCTACTCATAGAGACAACTCCGAGAGGGTGCCCCAGCCTCAGGGCTCCCTCAGGCATCAATTGAAGCTTTAGGTGCAGCTGTATTGTCCCTGGGTTTGACTCTACTTTCCTTGTCCAACGGGTGTTGTTGCAAAAGCAATCACTCTCTGCCTGTAAATCTCATGTCAGAATCTGTCTTAGAGAGAACTCAATGTACCATATCAACTAAATATTAAGATTCTTTAAAGAACAAAAGCTTAGGCAACTATCAATGTGCTACTTTTCTCTTTTACATTAGTCATTCCTGAATTCCTTTAACAAAGTTATTAAGCTTTAATACATGCCATGCTCAGTGCCATGTGCTGGTTATGCATTTAAAAATCCAACACAAATGATGATTATTCTGATAGAAAAGTGGTGTTTAAAACTGTGGGTTCAGATGAATTTGTCTAAAGATACTCAGCTCTGGCTGTGCACTGAATTCACCTAAGAAGCTCTGCAAACTTCTGATGCCAAGCCCCACTCCTTACCTCCCTCCAGGTTTAATTAGTTTGGAATGAAGCTCAGGCATCAGAATTTTAAAAGCTCCTCAGACGATTCTAGTGGTTAGACAGTCCCTTGCCAGCAAAGAGAATTTACAGTGAGGAAAGGACATGGAATTAAAACATGAGCACATGGAGGAAAAAAAAATAAGCCAACAATTAAGACAAAGAATGAATGAGCCCAAGAGGAAGGAGGAAATCTAGAAGTGTGTGTCGATGGAACTCAAGAAAAAAATAATATGTTATGGAAAGGTTGGTGAACAGGACCAAATGTCACAGAGAGGTTGAAATGAGGACTGAAAACTCTCCATGGGATTTAGCATAAAGGAGAACTGTTTTTCAGCTAAGAAAAAGACAGAAGCCAGGTGGGAATAGATAGAATAGTGACTAACAGGAAAGGAAATGGAATGAGAAAGTACATCTATTGAAAAGTGTGACTAGGAGTGACTCCAACAACATGGAATAGGGAACTCTGGACCCTCCTTCCCCCCATGGACACACAAACTCAATAGCAATGCTGAGATCCATTCTCCTTGTCAGAAATGCAGAAACTAGCTAAGAGGCTTCTACGCCCAACCAGGTGCAACAAAACCTATAGGGAAAGTGGAGACACATTCTCAGCATAATCCCCAGGCCTGGGACAGCCCAGCATGACGGCATCCAGAGGACAGCCTTGGCTCCCAGCTTCTCCCTAAGGAGGGAAAGAGTCTGACCCCACATCTAACATCCCAGCTTTCTGGATTCTGCTCTCGAGACTGGGTTCTATCTTTCCTGTTTCAGAGCAATCACGGGGCCCAGTACATGCCAGTCCACTGTGGACCACAGAGAATCAGGCAGTTGTTGGAGCTGGCAGCGTTCACCATGGCTCCAACCCCGCCCCCTCAGTGCACAGCAGTTGGGCTGTAAACCCCAGTTCTCCCTGTATCTGTACAACTATGGCCACGGAATTTGCAATAGCCACCCATGTGTGAAAATAACCTAAATGTCTATTGATGGATGAATGGACTTTTTCAAAATGTGGTATACGCATACATGCAATAGTATATACCCTTAAAGAAGAAATCCTGCCATATGCAACAAAATGGATGAACTGTGAGAGCATTTTGCTAAGTGAAACAAATCAGTCACAGAAGCACAAATATTGCATGGTCCTACTTCTATGAGGTATCTAAAATAGTCAAACCCATAGAAGTGGAGAATACAGTGGGGATTGGCTGGAGTGAGGGGGATATGAGGAGTTGGTAATTAACAGGTAAAAGTTCAGTTCAGTTATGCAAAGATAAATATGTTCCAGAGATCTGTGGTACCATGTCGTGGCCACAGAAAACAACAGTGTAATGTCTACTGAAAAATCTGTTAAGAAGGTGGATCTCATGTTAAGTATTCATATGACAAAATTTTTTTAATTAAAAAAAAGCAGTTAAATAGTTTGCTTTTTGCTTTTTTTTTTTTTTTTTTTTTTTGGCTGAACCAAATAGCTGTTTCCTTGAACTATGTGTGTAGCTATCATTTGGAAATAAAATTTAATTTCTTGGCTTTCTTCTAAGAAGAACCTGGCACATGAAGAGATAAAAAGTAAATGCTAGCAGGTCAAGTTGTCATTGGATAGAGCTCCTAAATACTTCAACTTTAAAAATTAATGAAATCTATTTCCTACCCCTCACCCCCAGGAAAAGTAAAGTTTGATTATATGCCCTCTAGAAAAGGATTAAAGAATAACTAGAGATAGATGTAGTTTTCAGAAACATGTTGCATCTTTCTTTACTGAGTTTGTAATGTAAAACCTGAGTGGATTACAAAAGATCTAGTTGAGTGAAAAAAAATAATAAATCCCAATTTCAGATTCTCCACTCCCCAAATAGGAGTCAATGAGATCTAAATGAGGGGTGGAAAAAATTAGCCTTAGATGGGGCAAGAGCTCCTTTACTCTGAGGAGGAAAAGAAATAGAGGGAGATGGCAATATAGGCAGGATCATGTGCCCTAGTGGAAAACTGAGTGAGACAGTTTCAGTGTCCTCCTTAAAAATTCCAAGCTAGCAATCCAGAACATTTTTTTTGTATGTCTGCCAAAATGTCAGAGTTCTCACATGATCACCTAAAAGATAAAAAAAAAGAAATATACTGTACCATATTTTAAAACAATATGAAACTTAAAGGCAACCAAAAATAAATAATGTGACTGATTTTGAAATTTATTTTTAAAGGTATTATGATATCATATCCAGTATTTACCTAGTGATTAACGGCACAATTAATATCATCGATCACCTGTATTTTGTTAGCATTGTTTTTTGGGGGGGGAAATCTTCCTTGAATGTAGATTTTCAAGATTTAAAACTATTTTTCCCCTCCCAAAAACTCATACTTAAATAGAACTACACATTCTGAATATACTACACATGTAGTATTCAACAAATACTTAGTGAGTCATTCAACAAATATTTCACAAGTGCCTTACCACAGCCAGACCTTTTTTTTAGGCCCTGGGAGAATATCAGCAGACAAAATACACAGAAACAATTGCCTTCAATGGAGCCCCTGATTCATGGAGTAATTGGCCACAGGCTAGGAATCAAAAAGTCACTGGTTTCCATTCCTTAAAGAACCCTACTCAGTGCCATAGGTTTGTATCTGATATGGTTTTAAATGGCCATTATCCAGGTCTAGCCACATTTATAAAAGGGTGGTTATTCCAATGTCATGGTGAATATTGTCATTCCTGATTAGTTTGTTTGCTTTGCCTTTTTCCCCATGTGTGATTTTTTTGTTTATTTTTTACTGTAATATTTGAATACAAATTAGAAACAAATTTGAGTCTATACTATGAACAGTTGACATAAGTGGAACCATTATAAACCAGAGCTAGGGCAGCCATTCCAGCTGAAGTGCTTACGAGTCTTGTTCCTTGAACCTTTCGAATGTTTGAACTAGGCAAAGTGACCTTTGCCCTGGGACAAGGCAACATGGTCTTATAAACAATTATTTGTAAAACTAACAGAAGAGCAGACCTCTAACCGCAAAAACTGTTAATTATGGACATTCCCTCTGAAGCTAGAATCAGTAGCCAATCATGGATAGCTAAAGAGTAAGTCAGTTTGTTAACACCAGTGGAAATTTCTTTCCTCTATTCATACAGTCAGTTTCTCACAAAAAGTCATTTCCTCTGTGATCAGGACACAGCTTGGGTTGCTGCCTGAATCTGGGCCCCCGAATCACATTTTTGTGACCTCAAATAAACAATGGTGCTTCTCACTTTGGCTTCTTATTTTTAGGCTAACAAAACTGTCAATAAAAACACCAGCATTTGTGTCTATATGTATGCAAATAGAGCAGCTGATTCTAAAACTCATATATGGATGCAGAGGGCTTAGAACGATCACCACGGTGATGCTGAAGAACAGAGCTAGAAGACATGCAGGCCTTCTGCTAGAGTAATAAGTGTGTTGCTGACACAAGGACAGCAGTAGTAGACCAGTGGGACGGAACAGAGCAGCAAGCAACTGACTTACAATAAAGCGCAGCTGCAATTTAGTAACGTATGGCTTTCCAATCAATGGGCTGCCTTTAAAAATGAGCCTTGACCCTATCCCACATCATACACAATAAATAAATAAATAAATGGAAGTGGATTACAGAATGAAATGTGAAACATGAAACAATAAAGCATCTGCGGGTGGGGAGAAAGCAGATTATCTTCATGACCTTTGAATAGAGAAATGTTTCTTAAAACACAAAAGCATTAAGAAGATTAGTAAATCATTTAGACTCAGACTTCATTAAAAATAGGTACTTTAGTTCACCAAAAGACACTGTTAAGGAAGTAAAAATGCATAACAAAAAACTGGAAAGATATTTGTAGTACAGTGAGTGCTTTTCAAAAGAGTTAAAACTACAAGTCCCATATACATATGAAAAAGGGCTCAGCAACATTAATCATCAGGGAAATGCAAATGAAAATCACAATGTAGTGTCTTATACCCACATCTAATGACTAAAATTAAAATGACTGCTGACAAGACCAAGTTTTGACAAGGATGTGAAGGAACTGGAAATCTCACACATGAATGATGAGAGTAGAGTTGGAAAATGGCCCATATCTTCTAAAGTTTAATATACTTATACCCTATGACTCAGAAAATTCATTTATTACTATATGGGTGTATAGACTATCCTCAGTTTCTATGATTGTTTCCTATGTATGCTCTTATTTTAGTCATTGATAAAATGTTGAACGCAAATAAGGCCAAAATTTCACCAGGAAACACTATTCAGTTTGAAGATGTCCCAATAATTACCCAGTTGTTAACTCATCTAATTTCGATATTGAGACCATATTTCTAAATTTCAAGTACCGTAACCAATCCACATACTTATAAGAGCCAAAGACCTATAGGTTTTTATTCACTCTTTAAACAAATTTTTATGTTGTGTGTTATGCTGATCTTGAGTGATTGAGTCTGTAAGACACGGCTCTCAAGGAGCTTTCAGCCTAATGGGGAAAGCAGGCAACTGCAACTGATGATACCTTACACTATTATAAACAGAACAGGCAGTTAAGGTACTGTGGAGGCACAGAGTGTGTTTGTCTAAATCAGACTATCTTAATCAGGAAGCTTCCCAAAGGACATAACAGGGTTTGAGCTGAGTTTAAGGATTGATGAAAAAAAGACTAAAAGACAGATGAAAATGTTAAATGTATGGGTGTGATACTCTTCAAAAAGGTCTGGGCCAGACATAGATATAGGGATCAACAATAAATAATGCTATTTGTAGCCATAGACTTGGACAAGACCACTAAGATGGGAGTTAACTAAAGATAGAAGGAAATCGCTGGCATTTTAGGTAAAGGAAAGAACACTTCTAGAGGTATGAGAGAGCAAGTGTGTATGAGACTTGACTCATGTGTGGGTTGGGTTGAGGTGGGGGCTGGGCTGGAAAGGTAGAGCTGGAGGTGTCAGAGGCCAGTTCCGCAAGAATTGTGGGTGCGGCCAAGAAACAGGACCTTACTCAGAATGTTACGGAGTCCCTTCAAGGACTCTGTGCACTAGAATAACTTGACTATATAGAAACTTAAGAAAATACACAGTATGGTTAGTGTGGAATATGAATTGAGGAAGATAAGAAGCAAGGAGACAAAGTGTTCCCCAAAAAGGAGGAGGAGGAGTAAATAAAGCAGTGTCCACATGGGAATGAAAATGAAGGACATATTCCAATGACAGGAGAGACACTGGATTGAGAAGTCTTGGTGACTACTGAATGTGAGAAGCTAAGATAAAAAGAGAAAGTCTAAGGTGATCCCCAGGATTTTGTTTCAGTAGCAAAAAAGCTGGTGCTATGATTTGCTGGAAAACAAAACGCTGTATTGGGAGTGATGGGAGGACTTATGAACTACGGTTTTACCATTTTAAGTTGAGTCTGAGGTCAAGATGGGACAGCCAGGTAGAATTGTTGGATCTATACCATGGCATTATTCAGAGATGTCTGTGCTGGACATAGAAATTTAGGAGTTAACAGTGACTAAACGGTAGTTACAACCATAGATTTGGACGAAATCACTAAGGCAGAATGTATAAAATTAAGGTGAATGTCAGGTCAAGATGTAAAATAAAAAGCTGTGACCAAGGACTTAATCTGAAATGTTTTTTTCTAATTTAAAGTTTATTTCTTATTTATTAATATGTATCAAATTTCTCAAAATTTCTGAAAGCAAACTGATCAGGTAGTTTGTCAATGTGGTACTGTTGTTTCATTTAAACACCAACAAATAATGAAAAATAGCATATATTTATGATTTTATAACATCTCAAAACAATGTATTTAAAAAGTAGGAAAGACCCAGGAAAAGTTTATGATATGATTCAAGTTCAGCATCAAAATTATACCCTAGAATATTAAGGACCCCAAGTCCTTTATTTCTTCTGTATTTTAAAACATTTTTCCTTTATGTACACCTTTTGAAGGAAATATTGTTATAACAGGAAAATGGGACATTTTGCTCGTGTTTGCTACACTTAAAGAACACAACGCATATCTTTACACAACCCCATTGCTTCACAAACTACTTTAAAAATAAAGTTCAAATAAATCAAAGTGTCACTGGATAAAAACGTCACCATATTGAGAAGTATTATGATAGTCTGTACTAATTTCTGAGTTTTTATAATATTAAATATTCCTCCTCATCAAGATATTTTATACTTAATCAACACCAGCTGGGCAAACCGTTTCCTCTTTTAAGATACAAATACTTTGTATATCCTTTCACAGCACATTATTTGGGCTGAGATTCTTAATCTGGATGTTCAAAAAATTTAATGCAATAGATCCAATTGTAGCCAGAGAAAACTCTAGTCTTCTTAAGTTCACAATTCAGTGTTAATAAAATTAAAATTCTTAATGAAATGTTCAAACCAAAAAATGTATATCTAATTCTCTAAAGTACATCTACTTTTAGTAAGTCAGAGTTTTGGCAGTGTCACCATGATAAGTATTAGTAAAGATTTATCTAGTCTCATAATTATAAAAAATAAACAAAATTTTAAAATATAGTAGAAAATTTCAAAGATAAAATTGCAATTAATTACTCGACATATCTAAAATAAGGCTTACCAGGTATTGGTAGGGGCTTCCACATGAAGATTTCCATATTTACCAAAAGAGAACCTTTATTGTTTCATTCTTTATCTAGTAGATTTAACTTTAAAAACCTGTCTTAAATAACTATAGACAAGATACATATACATCTATAGACAATTGCTATTTAAGGCAGTTTTAATAATGTAGTTCTGTAAAGGGGTGGAATGTCCTCAAAGACTCTTGTGAGATAAATGGTAGTTATAAGGCTTGCCGATGCCATATTCAGAACTCTTCGATTTATGATGTTTAATGGGGCATGAGGAGGAAGACAAGAGCCTTATAAGCTTCCTCATATAAAGAAACTGATCAAAAATGGCTTGACCCCACACACAGAATCACCATGACTACAAGACATATACAACAGTTTGTGTCAGTATGTCAATACTCATCAGCTAAAACGTTGACACAGAGACTACCTAAAACATAAGAATGTGTCCTTTCTCTTGGGAAGAATGAGGCCTGACGAAGCCCAGCTCCCTAAAATGTTTACCTCCTGGCTGTGCTGCAGAAACTCTAACAGTGAAGAGTAGTGACAGTTTGAAATGATGGTTCTTACTGAGCCTGCCCCCTTCAGACATTTCATACCCATTGGCCGGATAGCTGAGGAGGGGCACTTGAATGCAATTCAGGGTCATCCCATCACACACCCAGATACCTGGCCCAGACATCAGACTGTGTAGCATTGGGATAAGCAGGGCTGCTACAGCTGAAAACCAGGCGCTGTTTCTTAATGGAAAGCTTCATCTAAAGCGGGACTTCACGTGGATCATGGTGCTCTCTCCAGATGTTTAGTCTCATATACTCACATACTCCAAAATACCAATTCTGATAGACTTTCTCTGCAAAATATACTTCCCAAAATGTATCTTAATATCTGTTATAGAACACTTTTAAAACTATAATAATCTACATTTAAATGATGCTGCTGCTGAGATAATATCACCTGGGATCAACATGGTATTTAAGAAATCATAATTTAAAAATGACCTGCAACAGCAAAATAATTTTTAATACAGATCACTGCATATGTTGCATGATTACCTAACAGCACATTATAATTTGTGGAAGTTATTTATTGATATACTGTTCAACTGCTTTAACTATTGGGGATTATTTGCTGTTATTCAGCAGTTATATTAACCTTTCCTATTCAAAAAAAAAAAAAAAAAAAAGAGTACAAACTACAAAACTTTGTTGTAATTTTTTTTCCTACCTGGGCTGAGTTGTTGATTTGGATTTAGATTCTGTTTTTACACATAACTTCATATATAATGGCATGTTTTTTGACAAATATCCTAATTTCCTAATATAAATCCTTTACCGAAAAATATGGAAACATAAAACTAATCTACCATGTGAATTTTCTTGTGCCTTCCATCAAAATAAACTAAATAGACTTTAAAATCATAGTTTAGCTATTTGATTTCTTTAATAAATATTTTTAGGAGTATTTTTTAAACATCAGCTTTTGAACTAGTATTTGTCCAGAACATGCAGTCTCAGTATCCAATTAAAGTTGTACATTTAGGGTAAGAAAAAGACAGTAATTTTTTTTTTACTTTTTTTAAAAGATGTATAAAAATTTATAAGCTTGGGGCATAGACAGAACTTTATAAAACTTTGCCTTTAATATTGGGAAGTAGCTTTCACATTCTAAACCTCTCTTCAGCCTATCACTTTCTTCCTATGAACAAATGAGTGAATATTCTGATATGAAAAGTTCTGCTGATATACGTTTCAATAAACCACCTTACTTGGATAAAAAATGCAATAACATTTCTCCATATGAGAATATAAGACATGAAGAACGTACGATGGGCAAAGATACTGCTTCTTTTTCCCCTTCCCCTTCTTTGAAGACTTCTCTTTAGAATAGGCTTCTTCGACCCACAAGGAAATTAAAATAAAAAAGGCAATCGCCAATAAAAACTTCATCTTGAAAAGTTAAATTTCAGGAGATGGATCTACAAGAAAGAACAAGAAAACATTTACATTTATTAAGCAAATTATTAACTATAAGATTCTTTAAGAAGTATACTCATTACTACCCAATGGATATTTATTCCTCAAATCCTCATTGCTCATTCTTATGTGGCTATACTTTACTATATATTTTGTGATGATTTAGCAGTAAAAGTTAGGGTAAATAATGGTAGCAAATAAAAACCTAATGAGGTGTAAAAGATAACCATGTGATATTTTGGACTCTATAATCACATAAAATTGTAAATTGATATTGATTTGCACAGTATATCTATTTATGTTTAGAAAGGTATCTGGAAGGATGTTTAACACAGTGAGAAAATGGTTATCTCATGCTATTACATTTGGATTAATTTTTGTTTTTTTTTAATTTTTTATATTGTTTCAGTTTTGCATGTGTTTTTTTCCATAAACAATAAAACTAATTAAAAGGAAGATAATTTTAAGTATTAAAAATTGACAGAGATTAAAAAAAATAGTGTCAAAGAGTTTCACACTCTAAATTAATAGCTTTTATTTATTTAAATTTGCCAGTTACCTTTTACTCCCCCAAAAAGATGCATATAGATTTAAATTAGCTTTTTGGCTCTCCTACTTGCTTGATACTAATGTTCATTACCATGAGATGATTTCTGACTCCAGAAATTCTACGTAACATAATGTAAAATAAAATAGCAAGTATGGTCAGACTCTTTCAAATAATCTTCTTAGCCATATTTTAATAACATTTTCCATGCTGAAATAAGAATTATATTCTTGCCAGAATCTGATGCATCAAAAAAAGAAAAAAAAAAACTTTAAGCCTCTTCTAATACTGGAATATTTAAACGTCTTCTGTATCCATCACTTCCAAACCATAAATTGTTTCTCCTTCATTGTTTTCTGCAGAAGGAGGAACCTATCATATCCCTCAACATTAACTTAATTCCCATCTGACGCTTATAAACCTGCTTCTCCTATGTCTTGTTTTTCATCTCCGTTTCCTCCAGGAATTATTTTCTCACATTTATCCTTTATACCCCTAAAGAAAGCCGGGTCCTTTATGATGAAAAAAACAGAGGGTGCTTATCAGGCCTACAACAATTAGCAGAAGGCTCTCTTCTGTCAACTTACAGCATTGGACGTCCCCTTCCCCCATCTTACGGTGGCATCTGCATCCAGACACCTTTGCCCACAGCAGCAGGTATTTATTCCACCTTCACATCCTTCCCCAGGAAAACACAAGGGCTGTCCTAACGGTTTTAAGGGGCAGAGAGAAATTGAACACCAGGCTCTCTGTTTTCACTTCCAACCTTTCAAAGAGGACAGGTGCAGTGACTGAAGGATCTTCACAAACAACGCCAGGAGCCCTCCCTGCCAAATTTGCGTTCTCTAATTATCCCTGGCCTTCTGCATCTCTTCATCCCGAGCGTGTCTGCCGATGCCACCACGTCGGTGGTCCGGCTGCAGCTACCCCCGCCCCTGTCCCCGCGCAGCGTAGCGCTCGCCTCCTTTCCCCGCCCGCCGCAGTGCTCCTCGTGCCCCCACCGCCCCAGCCTTGACCCTGTCTTTGCGCAGGGGCACCTACTCCTGCCCTCAGACAACCGCCCACGACCGTCCTCCCCAGCCCTTCTATCCTCAGTCGAGCCCCGGACACGTACCCCAGGCGCCCCCGCCTGCAGCCGCCAGGCCAGGACGAGGCGGCACAGGGCCCAGACGGCGGTGGCTGCGGGGGGTGCGGCGGGCGCTGAGCAGGGGCAGCTGCGTCCCCGCCGGCCGAGCCACAGCCGAGCTCCGCTGACGCGCCTGCTCCGGTCGCGGAGCCTGCGCTGTGGCGCGCCGCTGCCGGGTGTCCGAAACCGCGGTCAGGACGGCCGTGGGGACAGCGGGCCGCGGCGCCGGGAGCGAGGGATTGCGGGACGGCGGAGCAGGGGCAGGGGGTGGGGCGGGAAGAGGTATCCCGACCCAACGTGGAGGGACGTCACAACACCTTTCCCTGCAGGCCTTGGAAGGGTTTTCGAGCAAAAGAAATGTAGTCTCCTCTTTAGGGGACTAAAGACGATGAGGGCAGAGGGTCGGATAAGGACAGTGTTGGTACAGGGGGGAAAAAAAAACACAAACAAACCCTTTCCACGGGCGGTAATCATTTAGGGTCACCTTGCGACCACTATTAACAACAACAACAAAAACAAAAACAAACTAAAAACAATAGAACAAATGACCTTCTTGGACCAAAGCGCACAACCTGCAGTTTCTGTAATTTCTTCATTCGCCTAGACTCCTGGCATATAGCCTAATGTCTTGAGTTTTATTTCTAATTTCCAAAAGCCTGACCTTTTTAAGCAACCTTAAATTAGTCAAATAACTAAGGCCATATAATCATGCAGGTGTGTTGTTCCAATATTTGTTAATTAACATGTGTACAGTACTTGATAGTTTCAAAACACTTTCACTGCATTATCATGTTTGGCCTTATCAACATCCATTCTTGGGCAAGATTTAAGTCTTTGTCCCCATTTTTCAGATGAAGAAAATGAAGCTCAAAAGTGTTAAGGGATATATACTTGGTGTTACATATCTTGAATGTAATTTAGCAGAGGCTCACAGTCTGATTTTACACTTCTTAGCCGGATATGATTTCAGCTTTCCCTAGCAAAGTGTTCATTGTCCTTGTTGTTTACAAAGTGGTCCTTTACTTGGCTAGGTAGCTCTTGGATAACGGAAAGCTTTCCTATTATCTCTTGATTGTGTACCTAAATTATTATTATTATTATTATTATTTTAATTAAGAAAGCATTGGCTTAGGTGAGCATCACTTAGCATTGTGCTCTGAATTTACAGACTAATCTATTAATGAATTTTTCAATCCATATCATATTGAGAGAAGGGAACATTCATTGTACACGTCAATGGCTTGCCTTTTCTCACCAAAAACAGGAGTCACAGATGAATGTTTTGTAGACATAATGGGATGTGAAAATGCAAAAGACAAGATGCAAAAAACACTGGCAACACAGTACACAGCTGAATATTGGTTGTTTACCCTCATGACTGCATGGCTAACTGGGAGCTGATGCTCATTGCCACTGCCCAGCACCACACATGGCTATCACATGGCATGTTGCTACCCTGGAAAAGATCAAAATTCAAAATTCTAAGTACACTTGCTATTTAATGCATATTGCTTTTGCATCATTATTGACAAAAAGTCTTAAGTCAAACCATCATAAATGGGGGGCTGTGTGTATAACACATTCTATAAGCCTCACAAGATATGTTGCTTCCTAAAGTTAGTATTTGATCATTACTTTATTTAAAGAGCTGTCCTTTTGCCCTGCCTGGTGTGGCTCAGTGGATTGAGTGCTGGCCTGAGAATAAAAGGGTCACCAGTTTGATTCCCAGTCGGGGCACAGGCCTGGGTTGCAGGCTGGGTCCCCAGTAAAGGGACGTGAGAGGCAACCACCATTGATGTTTCTCTCCCTTTCTTTCTTCTTCCTTTCCCCTCTGTCGAAAAACAAATAAATAAAATATTCCAAAAAAAGCTGTCCTTTCTTTGGAGGTTCCTAATTGGATCATGACTTTGGACTTTAAAATTATACAAAGCAGTACTGTATTGATCATGTAAGTTTTATAAGATACAAGTTTTGGAGAGTAGGTTATATAAGAAATGATAAAATAATGAGTTCCATGGAAACAGGGCAGCTTAGAAGAAAACCTTAAACTTTATTTGCATATAATCAAGGAATTATTAAGAGTTTGGAATAGTTGGATGTTCACATTTGTATGATAAAATCTACTTATGTTTTACTTCCAAAATCTTAAGGACACATTTAGAAGAACTACGCTAAAAATATCTAAAATTGACTTGTTCACTTTTCCTGGTATTATCTTTAACAATGTCACATATAGATACTTCACTGGATAATTAGGTGAATCATAAGAAAATCATGTCCAGTTGTCTGGATAGGTTTGACTTTGGTATGGTTTTGGTTTTTTGCCCAAAGATTAGGAAATACAGATAATGACCTATTCCAGGCCTGTGAAGCTGTGAAGTTCAGAATTTTGAATATTTGCTATGAAGATAATTTGCTATATAGCTGTTTTATATTATATTGTCAATGGGGAAGCTTCCAAATAAAGTCTTGAAATAATGTATTTTCCCCAATCCTGTCAAATGTTGCTCTGCTTCCTCTATTTCTTCTTTATCTACATTACTCATATAGCAATTTCACTCAGTCATATGGCTTTAAATACCATGTTAATGACTTCCAAATTTATTTCTCTAGACTAGACCTCTGTTCAGAACTCTAGACTCACATTACCAAATGCCTTCTCAACATTTCTACATACACATTTAATAAATATTTCAAACTCAGCATATCCAAAATGGAACTAATGTTCTACCCAAATTCTCCTTCATGCTCAGCTTGCTTAGTTGATGGCAATCCCTTCCTTCATGTTGCTCAAGCCAAAACTCTAGAAGTTGTTCTTGATTTCTCTCTCCCACATTCAACTTATAAGGAAAACCTGTTTACTCTCAAATTACATTCAGAATCTGCTGCTTCTCACTATTGCTGCTGAGAACAATCTGGACTGAGCCACCACCATCTCTAGGCTAGATTATTGGTAGCTTCCCGGTGGCTCCCCGGCCTCCTCCACTGCCCTCCCTATCCTCTCCTATTCTCAACACAGCAGCCAGATACCTTAAAACATGTCATGTGCCAGATGACGTCACTCCTCAGCCCTAAACCCGGCAATCCTCATTTCACTCAGATTCTACACCCAACTGCTCACCATGGCTTACACGGTCCCGAGATCGTTGTGCCCCCATCCCCAACAACTCTGCCTTTCACTCCCCTTCATCCTGCCACCTGCGCTCTCTGTTCCAGCGCCACTGATCTCGCTGCTTCTCCAGCACTCCCGCGCTAGGCAGGAGCCCACCTCAGGCCATTCGTCCCAGCTGTGTCTTCTGCTTAACATGCTCTTCCCCAAAGAGGCACATGTCTTACTCCCTGTCTTCACGTGTTCTCTCAGACGTCACCCTCTCAAGGAGATTTAATAAGTATTGTTTAAAAGAACAAATTACCCCCAACCAAGAATTTCTGATCTCTTCTTACTTGCTTTTTCTCTTTTTCATAGCACTTGTTACCTTCTAAAATATTATACAATTTGTTCATTTATCTGTTGCCTTTTTATCCCTCGCTAAAATGTAAGCTCAATTAAAGAAGAGATTTTTATCTGTTTTTGTCTGTTGATGTTGTCCAAGCACCTGGAATAGTGGTGAAAAAATGAGTAACGCTTGGCCTAGTTACTTTATTTCTTTAAATTTCATGATTTTTGTATTAGTAAAATGAAAATGACTACATAATTCGCTTGATTGTTCTAAGAACTGAACGGGTTGATTTATGTTAAATATCTGGTATCAATACATACAAGAGGGGCCATAAATAATTACTTTCCCTCTTTTAATTTTTTTTCTATTTGCTAATGGAATGACAGATTTTTAATTAATGGGATCCTGATGTGCATTTTTTCTACCTTTTTGTTCCTTTATATTTATGTGGAGACACTCTGTAGGCCTATCTTAAGACACTCACTAGGAACCCTATTTCCTATGCACCCCTGCTTCCCGTAGTCTTTAATATATTAATTTTATTTTTCTTGTTCAGAAATTTAAACACTGTCCTAAATATCTTAGTAGTAGATTAAGAAATAAAATATTTTAAGATTATAAATTAGTCTCACCAAATCATTTGTTCATATGATATAAGCACTTACCACCATTGCTGCTTACTGCTTATATAGCTATAAAACATGTCTTAAATATATAAATTTACTTCTTTTCTATTTTCTCTATTTATGAATCATATTTATTCTTTAGTGAAAGCCTGAATTGTGATAGTTATTCATGAGAGTTTTCACTAAAACTTTAGTCCATAATGCCATTATAAGCATCAAATATGTTTTTTAAAAAGCATGTTCACCTGTTTTAGATGTTTTTCTCCAAATCATCCTCTTTAAAATATCTCAAAAATAAATAATTGAAATATAAATAAAGAGAAGATTACAGCTGAGGATGATTAAAATAATTGGTCAGCTATTTGACATCTGTTAAGTACTATTGATAAATTTTAAAAGACAGCAAAACTTGTATTGAGAAATGTTAATGACTAGCCCATCTTAATGTATTAGAATAATGAAAATAATATTTTATAACCTGAAATCAGTTCCATATGTTTTTCAGACACAGCATGTTATCCTTAAAATATTCTCCAATACCTAATTATTTTAAAACTAACTTTTAATCAATAATGGCCACTTTTTATTGATTACTTGTTATTTAAAAGAAATATCATTTATAATATACTTAAAAAACTTCAATATATCTTTGCAAGTTATTTCATACACACATTTTTTTATTAGAAATCAGAGGTCAAGAAAGGGAAGAGAAGAGATTTTTTTTCATTTTTAATGTCCTATCACAACATTAAGATTCTGGTTCTAGTTACACAGGGGAGAGTGGAAGCAGATTAGGCTTTAGACATGGACATGGCTTGTACAAAATTCTGGCTGCAGATTAGGATCTTGAAATCAAAGAGGCTGTTCTAGTACTAGATACAGGCCCTTACTTCCAATTCTAAGTTGATCCAAAAGATTAACTAATATGTGAATTATTTTTCACTTAATTTTTTCTGTTCAACATAATAATAGCAATAATAATTATTATCATTATTGATTGAGTTTATACTATTTTCCAGATACTACAGGAAACACATCAAATTTATTTTCTTCTCAACAACTTTATGGGGTCAATCCTATTCTTATTAAAATTTAACAATAAAGATCCAGAGGTGTCATGTAAGTTCTCCAAAGTCACTTTGCTAATAAACAATTGAGAGTGTTATATATCTAATTATTTCTAATTTGGGAAACTGGACTCTTAAAATATTTTTTGTGTGAATGCAAATTGTTTATTCAATAATATCTCATGACACCCATAAATACATTAATATACAACCTAAATACCACATTAATTGTAATAATATGAGAAGATAAAAGAAGAAATGTAAATAAGATATTCTGACTTATGAATATAAACATTATAGGAAACAGTTCAGAACAACCAAAGGCCCACTGTAATGTCTGCCAATCCATCAGCCCTTATTCCCATGGGGTGGAACTATCTGTGATTGGAGGTCTACGGGCTCAAAATAGACATTAAGATTTTAATATTTTATTCTGAGTATTCACTGCAAAGTACCTACAAGGTACAATAGAGCTTTTAGATAGATTAGACATATGTCATAAATTTTTAGCAAAAAAAGAGGGAAAAAAGTGACTCACCATAATGACGCAAGGCTAAGATCGACATCAATTATATCAAAATCACCGATTTCAGCCAAAACTCTTCACATCCAGATAGATATGACAAAGCAACTGTCATCCACAGATATGTTTGTGTGAGTTATTAATTCTTTTATTTTATAGTTAGCATGTGATTGTCAGCTCATTCAGGACTGTTTGAAGCCAAACATTTTCCCTGAAGCAATAACAACAGTTATTGAGGCAGAAGCAGATGACTAGTAACTCAGGGCCACAAATCGTCTAGTCAAACAGAAATCTCTTCCAAAAGTATTTGCAGTTTTTACCAAGTCTGAGCTAAGTTATAGTGACCTCTTTTGACAAGCTTTGAATCTGTCCATCGGCTTTGTTGCAGATCTGGGAAGAGGTCACATCCTCCCATAGCCAGGATTGGAAGGTTTATATGTTTAAGACAACATGCTCTCTTCTGTTGTTCAAGGCAGATATGTCATATCAGCTTAAAAAGCAATCCTAAAATCTTTCTTTTTTAAATCTTGTGAACAATGCCAATTAATTCAACTCAATTTACCATAGTTTATTTTTTTGAGGGGGGGGATTTTTTTTTTTTTTTTTTGCAAATTTATAAAAGCTAGGATCTCGTAATTGAAAGTTTATGAAGGTGAAAATGATAGCGTGCTAACAATAATATTAGACTATTTTTAAAGAAAATTCTTCATTAAGACTGAAGGACTATAACATAGTTTCATTATTATTTGAAGGAAATAAAGAATTTTTCTTTGATTAGAAACATGTTTTGGATGTCTATGGGACAAACTTTGTATAGGCAACTAAAATATAAAAACAAGTAAGAAATGGTACCTACACTAACGTGATCCAAAGTAGGGGGAATAGATGGATGTTCAAAATAATGTGATTAAGTGTTATCGCACTGGAAAGTACTGAACATTCTGGAAGCCCATAATAGCACTCTAGGGTAATCACGTTTTCCCAAATAAGGTGGCTGGGATGAATCTTGTAAAATAATTAGGGTTTAACTGGATAAAAATTCTTCTGGTGCAGAGATTTTTTTTCTAAACACACAGACTAGACTGGGTTGTCTATGGGCATTAGAACTGAGTGTGAGCTAAATAGGTATTCAAAACTTCAGTATGGCTGGATCACTGTAGGAACATGGAAGAAGATAAAACCAAAGAGGTAAATGAGATCAGGTAATAAAAAATATTGAATGCCATGCTAAGAGTTTATTATTACTTTATTCTGAAGACTATGAGAGCCACTGAAGAATTTTAAGTAGCAGATAAAACATGACCAGATTTACATTTTAAAAGTGTGATTAGCAAAAGAGCGTGTTGATTTTGAATTGTTTCCATATACTAAAGAATTTCATTAAACTAGATTAAGCAAACAATGCAATGAATTTGCCCTGAGAGTAAATCTCTTTCAAAG